>NW_009597502.1:0-15782 GCF_000690535.1 Cariama cristata
AAGGCTGGGGACCCAGCACTGAATAATTATGCTTAAATACCCTACTAAAAGGTTATTCCATCTCTATCTTGTTATAAAACAGGACAGAATGCGAAAGTATTGGTTTGAATAGGGGCTGCCAGTAATATTTCATAATTGAAAATTTGAAATTATAGAAAAAAATTTTATTCCAAGTAGGTTATGGGGATAAACATAAACACGATGAAAGAAAGAACAACAAAGAACCTAAAAAAAGAACTTGATCACAAACTGAGCAAACTTTTGAAGTGGCAAGGGGAGACAAAACACGACATCTACACAGCTAGAAAGATGACAATATTATTTAACACAGGAAAAATTAGACCCCAAGTCAGAGTTCCCGTAACTGTTGATAAAGATGTCCCAAAGACAGATTACCTTTCCTTTTTATTCCCACTTCTTTGCCAATAGGCATAAATGTCACCTTCACTTCCTTCTCTGTCTACACAAGGTCAGGGAGCTTTATACCCTTCTTCCTGGGACGACTCCAAAACCTGCCTGTTCAGCACACTGCCACACAGAGACTATCGATCTCTGCAGTTGTACTGAAGTCCAAGAGCCAGCAGAAATCCCACAGCTGCAAGAAAGTACTGTGGGCTGATGGCAGCCCTCTAGAAAAGAGTTAGTTGGTGAAGACAGCTCAACTAGAGGACCACTATCTCAAAGTGTGATTATGAAAGGGTTTTGAAAATCATTCCTTAAAAGAATTTTGGGAAAGAATGATGTAAAACAAAAATGTGCACTGGTTTGGTGGTGACCAAATTCAAAGGAAAGAGACTAATAAACAATTCAGTCAACATCCAGCTTGTCTCCAGGTCAGCCCAACAAAGGATGAGAATGCCTGTATTTCAGTATGGGTATTGTAACACGCTTTAAGCATGAGTCCCTCAAGAAGTGCCTGAATGCCTCCAAAGAACAGAAAATGCTAATACTATAAGGCCAAACAAGAAGCTTCTAATAGCCAGTACTTAAATCTTAATTACTGCTTATTAGCAAATTGGTTTTGGAAGTCTAATAACTTAGAATCACCAAGATGTAAAATGCTAGCCTTGAATGAAAGATGTTGGAAGATATTCTTTGCTATTAAATCTATAAATAGACTCAAATTTGGCTTAGTTTTTAATTCTAGCCTAGTTTTTAATGCCAAACAAGACAATTAAAGTATTCTTGCCGATAAAACAGTCGTCTTAACAACTGGCACAGGCACCAAAATCTCCAGTCAGTACGTAGCCACTTCATTAGTACACTCAGCTTAGGAGTTAGGAACAATTGCTCACTCTAATTTTACCCAGCTCAGTCCTTGTCTTTTTCAGAAAAGTTAACAATTAAATGATTAATCTAAATTAAATGCATCTATACTGTTGCATTATAAACGCAGAGTAAAGATGAAGAGATCCCTACAGAAGAAAATGTAAGAATCACTGACTTTTAGAATCACCAACATGATGTTTCACTGAAATCAATGTAAGCATGAATCTGGGAGAATTATTCAATGAATCAATAACTGAACGGATGGATAAATCTTCCCAATAACACATTCAGGGCCTCCATAACAACACAGCACCCTGATCTTCAATTTAGTAAACAAAGGGAACAGGCAAAATGCAAGAGCTGTAGGTAAGAGTAAGTTTAGGTTAGAATTGAAAGGGAAATTGAGATTTTTCTCATTGTCACAACAAAAAGACAGCTCAAATCTGATTTATTCCTTGTGTTCTTGCATGGATGGCATTGTGATATTAAACAATAGCCAAGTGTATCATGTTGCACTTGGAACTGGGCCTACGCAATTACACTAAAATTCCGATTCAGAACATTTAAGATGAGATTTATAATCCGTCCTAAATTGACTACAGAAACCCTGTCAAAGTAAAACCAGAGGCTTTGACATAGCTTTACTAATGAGAGCACAAGAGCAATAGTAGTTCTGTGTCAGATAACAAACGTGACGTTTTTCAGGAGCGGAGAAGAGAACAAGCGGGTACAACCGTGCTTGCCTGAGCAGACAGGCAAGCGCGTACACAAAGACACAAATCTATCCTTGTGCCAGCAGTCACAGCTCTGTCTTCCTGTGAAAGCTACACCCACTTACGCTGATTTGCTCTGTAGATACTTTTAGAACCAGATCAACCTGTGCCAATCCATAGAACCTTACTAAAACCCAGTGGAGCAGTGCCAGTTTGCAGCCCAGGAGAATCTGAATCTTGCTGTACCTTTGGAGGCTGTTTGACTGAAGGGTTTTTACAAGGGAGGGAATTCCTTTTCTTTCAGCTTATTTAAATGACCTGCAGTTACTATGGTTACTCTTAAGGCATTTGAAATCTGCCTGCGTGATGCAATTGGTGAAATGACAAGGCAGAAAAATTGATGTTCCTGCGGAACAGGCTGTTCACCCAGGACAGAAAAACTAGAGGTTGTAAATAGGTGATGCTGAGGATCTCTTATTTAGCCCATTGCCTTCACCTCAAACACTTTCAGTGCTATCAAATTAGCATTTCCACTGTAGCTCTCTTGGTGACATGGGGCACAAGTGCTTTTGTTTCAACAAAGCCCACTGTGTTAAGTTCACTCCACTGAGGCTTTAAGACAATAGAGAAATGTCATTCAAAGAGCAGGAAACAATGAGCTATTATCTCTCTCGTTTATCTGGCCTATCAGACTGGGAGCAAGAAAATCTTGTTTCTTTAGCAAATTACGCCATAAACTGCAAAAGAGGCTGCAAACACTCTCCCTTCTCGTCCTGCTACAGCTGCATTAGCTGAGTGGTAAGGACACTTTCTCCGAGTGTTTGTGCTTGCCCATTTTCCCCCATACACCATATCAAAATACTGCAACCAGCACTGTAACAAAAGCCATGTTAACCTGTAATGAGTTAATGAATAGAATATGGAATATAGAAGCAGCCACTCATCTCTCCCCAGCACAGCTATTTATACAAACACCAATGTAGACATATTCAGCCCAATAAAACCTGTTATTTTAATAATGCAGGAAGTGTTGGTGTAACATTTCTTTTTCACATGCATTTTAATTCACTAACCTGCCCCAGGCCAACTATTCAATAACTTACTGTTTCTTCTTCATCCTTAGCCTGCTACCATCTGTGACAACAAAACAAGGAAAAGGGCGGAGGGAGAAGGAAATGTTTGTTAAAGAAAATCTAAATGATGGATTCAGATAGATGTCTTCCATTATTAAAAGGAATCGAAGTGTTATTTTTCCGAACTACAAGTGTACAACATCGACTTCAATAAACACAATCCAAATGCAAAACAGAAAGACAGTCCTGCTTCTTTTATTCAGCAGCTAAGAACTAGGTTGAGGATGCCCACACTTTGCCCTGTAGCAGAGGCTGACACAATGATGTCTCCAGTAAGGCAGGGAATTGCCATTTCAGGCCCTGATCCTACATCACTGGTGCTCCTGAGAGCTGGGCAACTGACTTCACAGGTCTAAGGATCAAGCCTTCAGGTGTCAGCACAGTTGCTACACACCACAGAAGAAATACCAACTGAAGGTTTCTGGCAGCAAGGGACACTGAAGTTCACAGTTAAAAGCTCCTCACTCAGCCTTCTAAAGCTTCCATTTTTGATATGGCCTCTCAAAAGCTGTTTCACATATCAGGGCTTGCAAATACATTTGTAATCAATAAGGTATCCACTGTCTCCTCAAACATAACCCAAAATTTTAGAACCAAACCAAAGATCTTTGAATGGATGCTCAAAAGAGAAAGGATTGTGCATGTGAATAAAAATTATGTCATCTCTAGGATTCAGAAGCTGCACTCCAAATGAGAGGTGATCCCTTTTGACTCACTATCTCTAGTTCACCAAACACCTTTTTCATCTGATACTTTCTGCTTTAACAGCTGTTTCTTGCTAAACCTACTTTAGTTACCCTCTCTAAAATTATCTACTTATGTCAGCATTGTTTTAGAGCTTTGTAAAAACCCTTTCTAGACCACTGTGCTTGCAGGACTAGAGGCACTTACTCCTTTTTTACAGCACCTACATCAACAGCAGTAGCAAGGCAAGAATCCACAGACAAAAAAGCCTTCTGCTTACCAAGTCTCTGCAGTGCCAAGAAACATTTGTACTATTCAGTTTCATCAGATATGTACAGCTGCATATAATGAAAAGTAAAATGCACTCCAGCCAAGCTTTTGGACTGCAAATTTGGGCTGTAACAACATTCTGAACTAGGCAGCAAAGCACCAACCATATCATTAAAGTCATCTCCCACTCCTAATGATTATCAAGGCCCCAAACCCTTTGCATGTTTAATGTAGGGATCTTCATCTCTACATATGCAGGCTATGTAAACGCAGGAAGGAGGGCAAGTAAAGGGGCCCTAAACACTTCTGCAAGCTTTTGCATAGTATGCTGTACTGTTGAGCAGCAGCAGGAGTATGAATACCCTGGATGTACAGCAGCCGTTTGTGTTTTAACAGGCAGAAGATGGCTGGCTAGGCTACACAATAAGCATCAGGAATCCTTGCTCTGCCAGTCCAGTCTTACCTTACAGAAAAAGAGATGAGGAGAAACTCTCCCCATTCCCTGTGCTCTCCAGGTTACCGCAGCGTGAAGACTGCCTTCAGCACTTCACAGCCTGAGTGATTCTACTCTGGAGAGCAGCTAGCCAAATGACAGTCCAGAAAGATAGACGAATGTTCAGGGAAATCATCACAGAATGAAATCCTGTTTCTAATTTTAAAAAAGAAAAAAAGGTATATTAAACAACTGTTAAGTCACTCTCCTACACTAAGGGCCTCACTGTGATTCTCGGCATTTGTATTTCCTCTGGCTTACAAGAGTTGAAGTCATTCTTTGGTGCAAAAATAGGAACTGTACTTCCCAAAGGACTTGGCAAACCACCACTGTAAACACAAGTATCTTTGATCACACAAGTTTTAGCTGCAGCATAATCTCTCGTGCATTTTAGTCTATAAAACTTGCCATCCAGTCCCACAGGCTCTTCCTCAAAACTGTTTTGTTAAAGCATCAGGAAAAAATAGGAGAGGGGAAGACAGAAAAATTGCCATTAAACAATCTACTCTGGAATGCCATTTCAGCAGTTATCAAACTGTAGAATTAATAGAGAGTTGATTCAGGGGATATATTTCCAAAGATTAGAGTCAAAATTTCCAGCTTTCCTGAGAACCATTTGGTAATATGAGAGCTAAAGATGCTAGTTTTGCAAGCCAGACCAGCAGTATCGCTGTTACACTTCAGCGTCTATGCTTCCTTCACAGCAGTTTTATGGCTGGGGCTCCAGGACACAACGAAAAGGCCACAGCAGTCGCTGGAAAAAAATGAATCCATTCATACAAGGTGCCGGAAATTAAATGACTAATCAGCCATCAAGTAAAATGCTTCAGAGGGGTTTATACCAGTGAACCTGAATACAGATGCTGCCAAATCGTATGTATGCTGGTCTTTTACACCTGAATATGGTTCTCAACCTGTAAGAAGAGTGGACAACCTATCATGTCAGACATATTTCTGACGAAACATTTTAAAAAAAACAATTGTACACCACTGGAATCACCAGAATGGGAAAATAAAATAGCTCTGTATTCCATTTCCTTCCTTCCTTCTAGTTATTTTTAAAATCAAAGTACTATTTCTCCCCACAGGCCAGGTACTTTCATCTCATGTTCCACTAATCTCTACTCATGTGCTGCTTATGTGCTTCTCAGATTCACTTTGTTTACTCTGGCAAAATTCATGTTGGCACAACTGAAAATGAAACTCATATAGTGACTACAAGCTTAAGTTCAAGATTAGCAAGATCGTTTCACTGACATTACTGAAAAATAAAAGACCCAACCATTCCTGCAAATTCCCTTATTTCCATGGAGTTACGCCAGCAGAGAACATTTTAGAATTATACTCAAAACAAGAGAGCAAAGGACATCGACGCACTAAAAGGCAGGGAGTGGATGTTGTAGGGAACTGGCAAATCCACCCAATCAAAAGATTCAAGATTTTGACAACAATTCCATCCCTCATTTATCTCAATTTGCCCAAAGGCCTTATCCCAAACACAATTACATTACGAGCATTTGCTTGTATTTTAATATCTCAACTAATTAATGAGTGTCTCATGAAGCTGGGACATAACGTAAAGACAGGGTATAGAGCACGCTTCCACACTAAAACTCGCCTCCTCAAAGATGGTGTCAGAAACCTAGTAGTATCTGACTGTGGAACACTACTGCAGCACTTCTGGAAAGACATTGAAAGCAAAGGTTCTTTTCATCCTTTGCTTAGAAAGCCTTACAGTTAACAAAAATCCCTCTGTACTAATAGATATCTCATAGGTATAGATTAAAACAGACATACATTTACATAATATATACAAAACAGATATCCATTAACTTATCTATAATTACATGAGCTCCCTAAGATTACACCACAGGTGCCGAAGAAATGACCATGCACACGGCACCATGGACTTCATGGAAATACAATAATTACAAATGAGAATCAGAATATCACTTAACATTTCATCTTTCCTTCTGATCTAGAATAAAAGGGATCTCCACACACGTGTGTATAGGCACATGCAGACACTTTTCCTTGCCTGTCGATAATAGAGAGATATGTCTCAAGAAGGGTCCTTCAGTACCCTGACAGCTTTGACAGCCACTGTCATTACAGCTTATCAAAAAGGGGACGTAGCATGATACCAGTATGTTAAAATCCTTTCCCCACTTCTGCCCTTTCCTTGACATTTCTTATCATTTGCTGCCAACACTCCTTTACATTGTAGGATTATCATTGACACACATCATTTCAGAGTAAAATTTATAACAAATTAAAGACCTTGCTCTCTTCTGTCATCTATTAATTCAGAGAAGCATGAGTTTCATAAAAGCACAAAGTTCACAAAAGGGCACATCCACCATTCAAAGAAGTCAAAACTGTATTTCCAATGAATAAAATCTGATGAGTCTCGATGAAACCCTAAAATTGTAATAGGAAACATATTTCATTAAGAGACCACTTAAGAAGATCATCACCCACTTCCAGGATTAATTTGACAGGTCTTTATTTTAAAAGAAACTTTATGGCACAACTAGTTTTACTAGTAACTTGGATGGCCCCTTGGAGAGATTTTGCCTTGCATCTTACCCAAGGGTGAAGCTGCAACGACAGAAGCTACAGAGAAACCACAAGCTGGGTAGATTCATGTTCATAGAAGCTAGAAAACTGCTAACAAGGGAAACAGTACTTTTCACAGGTTCAAAACAGAGCTTGCCTAGTTTTGGTTTTAAGTCCGGTTTGATCAGAATTGATCTTTTAATTCCCCATTAATTCTACCCCCCAGTCCCACCTTTTTTTGGGCTGAGTGTAAATGAAGACCTCGAGGGGATCCACACTTGAGGGTCCATGCATACCTTTTGTGAAAATGCAGAAACAAGCACTAATAAGCCACAAAACCTGCTTAATTTTGGGCCAATTACTACCTTCTTTATCTCCAGGGCAAATCAAGCTATATGTGAGTTGGAATAAGAACCACTGTCTGTGCCATCCCACAGGCTGTTTTGATGACATCAGCTCTATCTCATCTCCAGCAGTGTTAGCTACCAACTTTTTAGTCCAAGCCCGAAAATGAAGAATTGTTAACTTTTTAGGGACATACATAATACACATTAACATACCTGAAACGTATACACAGGTACCTAGCTGTTAGCCCAGAAAAGAAAGTAGCACTCAGACACTGCCAAGGAGTAGCAGGGGAAAGTCGAGGGCATCTCTGGTGGCATCATCTACATCACACACCTCAACTGCACAATGATCCACGAATTAGTGACAAATCAGCACTAATAAATTACCCTGAAAGTTTGACTTCTAGTTTATGTGCTACTTTAGGAATTTTAAAACGTATTTTGAACAATTCTTGGTTCTTTCCACTAGAACCTGTTTTAACAAAAGTTCTGAAGAATGCTCTGACTTACTCTGTCCTACCAAAACAATTAGTTTGGTGGTGGGTTGGTTGGTTTGGGGTTTTTTGTGGGGGTTTTTGTGGATTTTGAACAATTTGTTTTTCATTTCAGGCCTAATCATGCCCCCAAACTGTTGTTTATTCTTCATTTCCCTTCCAAAAGCCTCCGTTTATAGAGCTGTTCCAACATACAACTCTGACAGAGCTTTGTCTCCTCAACTGAAAAAAAAATTATTTAACTGAACTTGGTGCCAGTTTAGGTGGTCGGTGGCCTTCTAGCACATGAGTACTGTCTTTGAAAGGACGAGAATAAAAGCAGAGACCAGGATCTTGATTCTTTTTTTATAACTAGACACAGAGTTCAATCTATGTTGATAGACTCTCCATGGCATAGAAAGACATGGTAAAATTAACGTGAACTTTCATGTTTACAGATACACAGCATTCAGCGGGGTCACTGGGTCAAGATTCCCAAGACTCAACATCCTGCCACCTCTAGAACTCCTCTTCTGCATCATACACATATGGGGGGTTCAGAGCAATGAATGTATCCAGAGCGGGGAGGTGCATTTCCACTGGATACTGGAGGAACTGAAAAAAAAAAGCTTTGGAGATGTCCAGTTCCCAAAGGACTTTAATGTATACTAAACAGCGTCAATAAAAGAGGAAACATTCTGGATACAATGTAACTCTAGATGTTATTTCAGGTCTGAGAACACAGTCTTCTTACTAGACAGACTTTGTAAATAGCAGCGATACTGTCATGACAGGATGAAGCACTCATCACTTACCAGGAAGGTGCCCAAAATCTGCAGGACTGGCTGCCACCCTCTTCAGCAAAGGCATTTTTTTACTATTTGTTGTGATTAAAAAATTCAAATTGGGTTCAATGACGATACTGTAAGTCAAAATGGTTCACAATTTTATTTAAGGCTTCTAATTTACAATGCCATTAATCTTCCTCTTTGCCATGAACTTTTTAAATACTTTGCTTACTGGGATGTGAACAATGGGAAATAAATGGATATTCCAACAACAACTCTGTGGATGTGTGAAGTTGTGCACTAAAAAAAAAAAAAGGCTTGTAAGAGTTATTTCAAATTCAGATTAGTGCGCACATTAAACTGGTTCTCTTAAACTGGCCCAAGGGATCTTTGCCCACCTCACATGAAATTCTCTCAGACAGGTACAGCAGCCTTCAACTCTGACATGGGACCCATTTGCTCCAGCAATGAACAAACTAAAGATGCATTGGCAGACTAAGGTAGGAGAAACTCATGCCAACTTCATTATTTGCTATAAATCTCAAATATACTTGGGCATTAAGTTTCACCAAAATTTTATTTGATAGAAAGGGTTAGTAAGAAAAAGATCTACTGTCTAGTCCACATATGATACTAAAGCCAGTCTGGCACACAGGTGCTTCAGTGGTGAACGCTTCCCTGGTAAAATAATTGTAGGATCTGGTCATTAAAACACTACGCTCAGATGCAGCTATGTCACAGCCTTCCTTGGCAAGTCTGAGGTGTCATTTAATCCCTTTGTGATCAACATATTCAATGAAGTTTATTATTATTTTCTTTATAATATCAATTTGGAATAAAAACATCTATGCACTTACTGAATCTAGCAAAATAGGGACTGAACCACATTTCAGTCCCCACAGTGCCACTGCAGTACTGAGTTCTGACACCAATTCTTCACCACAGGAAGTCAGCTGGGAAAGCAAGCTGTGACTAAAAAATACATCCCCAAGCGTCCTTCTACAAAACCAGTTAAAAACTGGCTGCCCTATCAATAAGAAAGGGATATACTGAGGTCTGCTGAACAAGTCCCTGATACAGTCCATCCCTGCAGCCAAACAAGGTAACATTCACAATGCCAGCACCATGTACCGACTGTCATTCACTAACTGCTCCTAGAACGGCAGCTCTGTAAGACCTGAAGGCCTGGAGTACCTCATGCGATACATCAGTCACCAGGTGACAAGACAACAAACCAGTAAGGACCAAAAAAAGCACATAATTTCAACTAGTCCTCCAAAAAGCACTGTTTCCTCCCTGGCATATCACAGTGCAGGAGATTATAGCATGAGAAGACATTAGTTCTCCAAAACCACCATAAAGGCAAAACAAAGAGAATCATAATGCTTTGATTCTGCATGAGCTTGGTTCCAACGACAAGAACTGTAGTAACGAAATACCTTTGATATTCACATAGACATTGCACTGATTTCCCACAGGGACAGCTCTTTTCCAGCAATGTTAAGCAGCTCGCTGATTGCAAAACTAGGAGGACCGCAAGAAAAGAAAGTGATTAAGTCAGTTTTCCTATGGGTTTGTGTGCCAGTGGTTTCCAACACTGTGCAAACCAGAACTTAAAATTTCCTTTAAGTTACAATTTTCACAACGGAGTTTTTTCACTTGTAGTCTCTAATGGCTAGTAAAGGTTACACCTCTGATGTTGTTTTTCCTCAGCAGAGCACTAAGGGCACCCCCTCTCCTGCACTATGGAGGCTGTTACCTTTCTTGCCAAATTTGGATTAAACCGGCCAACAGGCCCACAGCTGGAAGAGGAAAAAACATGGAAGACAACCAAGGATGGTAAAATTGTCCACCATCACATAGGCCTTGATCCCTCATGAAGCTAGGTTTAAGATGCCATGAAATAAACTTGTAGCATTTTTAGCCCAGTAATTTCAACCCTTTTCATAAAGTCTCTAAGGTTCCCAAAGATGGTTCAATAAATCAAGAGACACATACAATGTAAAAGTGGAAAATGAACAGCAGGGAGAAATGACGGGAAAGGAGAGTGCTCTGTACTATTTCTGCCTCAGCATGTTAACCTTTCTCTCTCCGCCCTCCATTTCCCTTTAGTTACTCACCATGAAATAAGTCTTTTAATTGCTATGTAACTAAAGCCATCTTTCTGGCAGATTGACTGAGAAGGCCAAGCTGGTGTCTAGGGACTACAGGCCCTTTGGTGACAGTTTTAATTCTGGTCAGAGTAGAGAAGTCAATAAATCATTCTCACAGAAGTTGTTACTGACCCTGAGCAAGCCCTGGGAGGAGAGATGCAATCCCCATTGACTAGGAAATAAAGACTTGTTAATTTTTTTTTTTTTTTACGTTTCAGATACAGAACAATGAAGTAAAAGAAAAAAAGAAGAAAAAAAAAGGTAAGTTCAAGAAAGGCAGGAAGTACAAAGCCTAGCCTTCAAAGACCAAGTGGACAAGAGCATTTATTAAGTTCTGTTGCTTGACAGACCTAGTATTGACCCACCTGAAGCAGAGCTGCATTGCCAGTATTTCAGGATACTGACCCAAATCTCAAGAAGGCAATAACATACAACCAGTCTTCTTGCACAGTACTTGTGGGTTTTGTTTTTTCTTGACAATATATGAGTTTCCATTGGCCAAATTATTTATTTTCTTTTTCCAGATTTAGAAAATTTTTTTCTTTAGAGAGTCTGAAAATATTTTTGGGTAATTAGCTATGTCATTATTATTTTAAAGGAAAGGTGCTAATTAATACTAGGTAAGGCATCCTCTCAGAGAGTGCATATAAATACTAGTTCACCCATGACTCTCACTCCCAGTTCTCTTTGTGGTCTTTGGTGACAGTGGCTGTTACACCTCCAGCCTGCTTTATATCCACATGTACACTGTGGAACTTCATCAGTCTCTGTGAGACTGTACTTTTAATCGATGGAACATGTAAGTTTCCAACTTCATTTTCTATTTTTTAATGAGGTTTTAAAGTCATGCTTTCCATCAAAACAGGGAATTTATTTGGAATTCCCAATATGTCAGCAAAGCAGAGAATGAAGGATTAATGACCACACAGTTTTAAACAAATGCTGAAGTGAAGTTAACCCTGTCCTTTGAAGATAACAGGTTAACACTTTCTCTTTTTTGCATTCAGGAGGCTGAAAATGTGCACCACCATAGGAGCATTTGTTTCATACACACCTGCTACACAAATCTGAAGTTAACGGTCTTCAGGTTAAAATGAGTAAATCTCTAGACTGAAAACTCTCAGCACCTTTCATGACAGCATTATTTGACAAGCAGCAGCTAGCAGTTGCCTTCTGCAGGCAATTCTGTCCTACTGGGCATACCCAGTGTACCTGTATAAAATGCGGTAGGACGGTACACCTGTACAATGAAGTTGCAGGTATTCTTGTCTTTGCAGCATGGATAAAACACACTTTCCATCAACAGGTTGGGTACTACATGTTTCCAATGCCAAGCAAAGTATTCTGAAGATGCTATCATCTTAATACCATAATGACAAGACTCCTTCAGAAATATCAGTAAGTAGATAAGCAATATTTTGTCACACGTGTAAAAACTAATGTGTTCTGACATCATTTCATACTTGTACGGCATTTATTTTAGATGGTTATCTCTAACCTTACCTTAGACCAATATGAATTTTAGCACTGGCTTCACTAGAAATAGGAATAAGCCCTTTATGAACAAAGATCCAAAACAACCTTTGTATGATGTAAAAGGAAAGACTGAAGCGAGAAGGATTGTCAGCACACGAGAGTTAGCTACAAAGGCCAAATGCAGCAGCTAACAGCAGTTATTGCTATAATCCTACATTGTTTTACTTGAGAGAAAGATTACTTCTCCACTGCACTTGGCATATCTAAAAAAATTACAATGGCATGTCCAAGTCACAGCAGAGGTAAAGAAAACAAACCCGACACATACATGCTTTATTATCGCTTCACTTCATCATCGACTAGAACATAAGAAAATCAATAAGAATCCTATACGAACACGTCCACCATAATAAAATATGTGGCTTATATATATCAAATCCTAACAAGTGTGCTTGCATGCTCAGTGGAGAAAATCACTTCATAAAACGATCTCAGGAGAGAACTAAAAAACAAAAAAGGTGTCTAAGGAAGGGACAAAACTGAATGATGGATCCAGAGGATAAAGAAATAACAGTAAGAACCCTTCATCAATATACTGGGCTTTACAGGCCAATGTTTTTATCCATTATCCTAAGTCTTAGTTAACTTCACATCTCCAAAGAGCCATATGCATTTTCGTCTGTGCTGGAATGAGTGGACTGAAGTGCCTAGTGTCTGTTGATGTCGCTCTAATCCATTCGATTCCTTACAGAAACCACCCACGTGAAACAGAAATGACCACCTATTTGGGTCTCGATCGTCTCCTCTGTAAGGAGAGGGAGTGCACTGCATCACAGTTCCTACTTCAAGAATTGCCTTGGGAAGTGCAGCTCCCTGGAGTTGGAATTTTTCATAAAACCACCATCTAGTTTTAAAGTCCTGCTAGTCTCCTATCATTCACCTAAGACATGCAAACAAGTCAGATGGTCTTGCACAATTCAGGCCAAGGAAATACATGGAATAAAACCTAGAGTTTGCCACAACACATTTCAGTTATTCTGATTCGCTCCACTAGCAATAATTTGCTCACTGCTCTGCACAACACAAATTTCAATTTACCTGAAGAAGGGATTTCTCTGTTACTTGAAAGTAGATTTTTGACAGTGCTTTTCAATGTTAAAGTCCAGTATTCTAGCCCAAGATGTGTCTCAAGTGGTGATCTATAATCTCCTCCAGATTTAGCTTCTACTGACCTCCAGTAAGCAAGCCAAGATATTAAAAAAAGAACTGCATCAATTTGAAAATCGCATCACCCCAGGGAAGTTAAAAATCTATTCCTGTAATTACTAAGATTATTGACCAGGAGAGAGTAGACAAGATATATTTTGCTTGTGATTTTAAAATTTGTTTTATTGTCTTCTCTTTCATTCTTCAGTTCATTTGCTTGGCATATTTAGCAACTTATTCTGTGCAGCCAACTATACCATTTTCTTTGGTAGTGTGTACCCTTTCCTAGACATCAGAAAAATCATTTAATAAAAATATTACCAGCATAATTGAGACAGAAGACATTTCAGCAAGACAGATATAATGAAGAAAAACAAAGAAGAAAGAACAGATTTGAGAACTGTCTTGGTATTGTGGCTTAAGTACCTTTCTAAAAGACCTAGCATAAAAGAGAAAAAAAAAATCTAACAGTAAAAAATAAAAAAAAATAAAAAAACCAAAGAATATTAAGTTCTACCATTAAAGTGCCCTTTACTATCTTTTTGTTTCCCTAATCATTTAAAATGCAAATTCAAAGCAAGAGTGCCCCTTGAATGTTCACCTACTCCAATTTCCTTGATCTTGGCTACTGCCTATTACTCCAGATTGCTTTTACAACATCCTTTTATTGAGCTTTCTTTTCACTGCTGTCCCATAAGGCCAGAGAGACTTCTCAAATCAATTCTCAGTGCACCTGAATCAATTTCTGAAGCTCACCATGTCAAGGGAACAACCTTTTTTGAGTCTACAGCCGGTCACACGAATGTCTGATACATTGCATTAAATTTCTTCTGTAATTCAGTGTCAGGCTTTAAGCCTAGCACAGACAGTAGATACAACATATGCTTGTAAAAACAGAAAGTAGGGTATAAACTTGCATTACAGGTATTATAGCGCACATTTGACACAACAGTTCCCTTCTATTATGAGAACAACAATGGGATAGTCTCAATTTTTCAGCAAGATCCTGACATTTGGGCATAACTCCTCACAAAGCACAAGCCTATATCACAAAAATAGGACTTGAACCTTTGATAATGGTATTTAAGGATAAAGAACAAAACCCATCAGTTTCTTGGACAGAGTAAGATTCCAAAGTCCAGAGGATTAACTAGCACACCCAGGAAGACGACCTTGTTTCTGTCACTTAAAAAGAGGGAATGACATCCAATTTATTTAATAAGTCTATAGAAACTCACAAAGTGCTGCCTCTCTGTGAGGATCTCCTAGGATCTGTACTGGCTATATTCACATCTCATTCAGGAACTCTGCTCTGCAAGGAGCAAGTTAGCAGAGGCTGTTAGTTCTACTCTCACAATTCTCATCTCCCCAGTAAGAAGAGCAAATGATGATGATCTAGTTTCCTCTCAAAAACCACCACTTTCTGAGAGTCTACCCTGTGGATGGCTCAGTCCTGTATATGCTACTATTCATTCTCTACTGTTCTCAACAGAAATCATGTTTTTGCCCTATTTACTATAGCACTCTCAACAGATCAAAAAGTGTATCATTTGCCTCTTTCCTACAGCACTTAACTGTAAGACCCAGCAGTCCTTCCCCACTTATTACCACCTCAAAAGTGTCATTCCTATATCCAATTAAGAAAGAAAGTACTCCAAACTCATGAACAGAAACTTTATGCAGCAGCTTTGAAATATCTCTCTACTCTACACATATTTAATCTTCTTAAATGTGCTGCTCACTAATAATTTGATGTGGACAAACCAGCAGCACCTTTTTATTATCGTCACGTTATTTACAAAATAAGTTGAGGGTTCATAAACATAGCAAATGACTCCTGGTTTGTGCTCACATTTTGGATACAGTTCATAAGTCACATGCCTCAAAACAGTATTTAATTAAAAACACTTAGGAACAGAAAAAGACTTATGGAAACCAGAAAAAACAAGGTGTCACATTTACCTATTCCTATGGTTCGCAGTTCAGTTTAGTACAGGTACAGTAGTTCTTCCTTTTCAAGAGCTCCAAATTCTCTTTCCCCACTAACAAACTAATGAGCAATTCCCAAATCTAAAGTTTTCTTTCCGCTTTGTATGTTAGGTGAATGTGTTTAGTTATATACTTGGATTTTGTGTATGTGTGTGCATTTAAATATACAAATACATACACATATATTTATACTTATGCTCTTATCTACACAAAAGAGAGAGAAATAGGG
>NW_009597502.1:15793-27174 GCF_000690535.1 Cariama cristata
AAAGACCTCTTATTTCCTTCTTATGCATTTCTAGCACCAGGCTCAAATGCAATGAAAACTGAGCTTCTAAAAAAATGGTTGGGATGAACCTGAGTGCAAAGCTGATGCCTGCATAACAGAGCAGACCCAGAAAAGGACCAGAAGGGAGTCCTTTTCCCCCCACTCCCCAACAAGCTTTTGCTTCTTGCTGGAAGTGACACCAATAATCCCCAATTACCTTTGGGGCAGCTTTCCCCTTCTTTTTTAAGAGGTGCTGTTAATGGCAGGGCAGTCTGACTAAAGGATTCTGCTTTGGAATAAAGACAAGAGGAGCCTTTTCTGGTTCTTCTTGTTCAATAGCTCGGTTGGAGTCACATCCTGGTTGCTGTTAATCCCATCACAGCACAATATCAAGACAGAGAGAGAGAACCCAGAGACTTGGACAAGCTTTGCAGATAAAAATCTGGTCCTGTATGAAATGTGTCTTAAAATACATCTTTGAATCCATTTTCAACCAATGCACTATTTTAATGGTAAGAGAGACCATATTGCTCTACCTCAAACACAGCAAAACATAAAAGCCCACTTCTAGTCAAATATAAGGGTACATCTAAGGGTGCATCGTTGCATCTCCACCATTGTGTGAAACGATCACTACTCCTAACTTTCATGTTTCCACGAAGAGACGTATCACTAAACAGGTTCTACTTCCCACTTCAAAAACTTCTTAGAGTTTGTAAGCAGAGAAGCTACATTTTATAATTTAGTTGTCCTCAGTTTTTCTAATAATGTTTATTTTCATACTTCTTTTTACACAAAAGTAACATTATTACCTCCTGCTAAACTTCACACTTCACTCGGCTCTCAGTAGACTAAGTCCCTTGAAGCAGGCTTATACATACACAAGAGCTTGTGATTCTCTCCATACAGGAGAGTAGTTACATTGGTTTGTCAAATGCCTCCCTAACTCCCTAAGGTTGTTTCCTAAGTTACACTGGGGAGGCAATCAATCACTGCAGTGTAAAAGGACACCTTCTTCCTCTTAAGGCAGCTTATACTGACACCAGTTATTGGCCATAGCTTTCTCCTTTCTCTGTGTTGGTAAACTCCAAACCCAAATAGGGTGACAGTATAACTGCAGTGAAAGTGCAGATAACATAGGGTAATACATTGGAGCAGAGAGAGTTTGACAGGGAAAGAAATTAAGAGGACACTCCTGGCCAGAAGTGACACAGGTACAGCGAAGAACAAAACCACCCACTTCTTCCCCCTTTCACTTACCAAGCAACTATTCAGCAAAGCAGGCAGTCACATTACAATCTTTTTATTACTGTTAGCAATGTAAGTCTTTGAACAAATCTTATGGAAAACTCTAGTTAACATGAAAGATTTTACTTCCAGGAACAGTTTCAGTTTCCCCACCGCCACTCTGCTCCTTCTATTTTTGTACAAATAAAGAAGGGATGATGCACAAAGGAATACGTCCTGAAAAGTACATGGAGTGCTGTTGGCTCGTCCTTCTAATGGTCTGTGCATGATACCACAAATGCAAGGGGACACAAACAACAGGAAAAACAGTGGCTAAGAAGGTGACTTGAGGAAGGAGAGTTGTATTTCTCACTCCAGGCACGCAGCACTAATTCCAACTCATAGATGCTGGCTGGTTTTACCTCAAAACTCCCAGTCTCCTTCCAAACTATGCCACATCCACTTCCCTGAATCTCTCTGTTTCAATACTTCAAAATACACTAGGATTTTAACTCATGCAGTCACTCAAACATTTCTACAGGCACTAAGATATCAGGCAGTGTCAACATACACAGTATTGCAGTTACATTAATTTAGAAAAAACAGGAAAGTCACAGCTGGAGAATATTACAGTACTCTAAAAAAAAAAAAAAGAGTTCCCAAAACACCTGCTAGAATTAAGTCCTGCAACTTTTATCCATGTTCAGTATTCATTATGCACAAAATCCTGAAGAATTCATGGTTAAGCACCACACAGCCCAAGGATCCCAGAATCAGGCCCAGAAGGATATGCAAAGTTAGCAGCTTCCTTCACACTCAATTACAGTCTCAGGTGTTTTAAAAGAAGCAACCACAGCATGGAAAGAAATATTTTTTGTATGCAAAACAAGTATACAGAGAAGTGAAAATATGCAATCCCAATCAACACTTACTGCAGATCTACAGAATTATTTCTGAACATTTTAGTGAGCAAACATCTCATTCAAAGCAATGTACGCATAACAGAAGTTGCATACATCAAAGTAGGGAGTGTGGGGCAGATGACTGAAAACACACACCACAAAACTTAACATTCCTTTATACAAGTGCATTATACCTACAGTG
Source organism: Cariama cristata (assembly GCF_000690535.1). NCBI lineage: Eukaryota > Metazoa > Chordata > Aves > Cariamiformes > Cariamidae > Cariama > Cariama cristata. The sequence goes on from NW_009597502.1 coordinate 18,125, forward strand.
CCACAAATGTGCTTAGTGTTTTACAAAAAATTTTATAATTCCCCTGTCTCTAGAAGCTTATGTTCCAGGTTCAATAAGGTGATAAAGCTTCTTAGAAACGTTAAATTTACTACAGCTATTTTAAGAAGTAAAGAAGCCTTAGAAAGCAAGGCTGTAGAACAGAACCTTGCAATGATTCAAAATATAATACCACTTCAATGCTTCTTGGCATAGCTGAAGGCACTTACATTCCAGTAAAATTAAAAGTTAGCACTTCACCAAGTCTCTGAAAGCTCTTTAAAAATTCAATGCTGCATATGCAATAGGCATTTCAATTGTCACCCACAACAGAAATGTTATCGTATATGAAGCATTACCTGACAGCTATTTAATGACATATGACATGATACAACAAATTGTTTTGGTTTGTTTCTTTATTTTTAAGGACAGATTTGACAGAAATTTCGTCACAATTACAAAACCAAAACTAAGGGTTTTGAGCAAAAAATCCACTGAAGGCTTTGTCTACTGACACCCATAAACAGTGGGCTTTCAAGGTGAAGCAATGAACCTAAAACTGTCAAATGAGAAATAATTTAGAAGAAAGAAAGGAGGAAGGAAAATCAGATAGGTATTGAGGAGATAATCTGAAACTCAGATACTCAGCTAAGGAAGACATTTATGCGCCACATAGTTAACTTTACTAAATCTACGGGACACAGCCAACCAGAAACCAGACACAGGTTGGCAATGTTACTACTAGCAGTAGTAACAATTGTATTTATTCTTGTAGTTCCTAAAGGTTCACTAAAAAGTGGTTACAGTGTCTGCTTACAGCGCTAGGCACTCTGCAAGTACAAAGATGTAGCTGGGATCTCTCCCGAAGTCTAACAGGACAAAACAGTAAGCACAACAGACGAAAAGCTGAAGATACCCACAATGAGGACAGCAAGGGCTTGTAGCCATCTGGACAGTTTGAGGAATGAGTGTGTGTGAGTTTACTTTGAAAATGACACCTAACCACAAAGCTAAGGGAAGGGAGAAGCCAAGAATAAGGTGATATAATGTGAGGAGGATGAAAACAGACAGGACTGTGGAGGAGAAACTGAGATAAGTTTTCAGCACATCACCAGCGAGCACAGGGCAGGAAACGGCCAGAAGTGCAGGTCGCTCTCTGCATGGCCTCCAGCCTTTGCCCTGCCGCTTCTGCAGCTGTTAGTACCAGCTGGTGTCTCTCTCTGGCTGCTCCCTGAAGTTGTTTCCTCAGGCCACAGAGCCTGGCTGTGAGGGAAGGAGGCACCACCATGGTCCTAGTACTGCCTATGTAGCCAGGGCTGCAAGTCCCACAAAGAGACTGGTCATACAGTCCAGTCAAGCCTGTGTTTGCCTGCAGGCTTTCATCTGGTTCCAGTCACTCCATTCCCTAAAGAGATATTGGCACAACTTGAAGGATATCAATTATGGAAAATAATACTGCTTGGAAGGACTAGTCTGTGGATATTTAAAATTAAACAAACAAGACGGGATATTCAGAGCTTGTCTAATAGCGAATAACGAAAGAAATGATTAAAAGAATTAGAAATATAGGAAAATATATGCATCAATGATGGAAAGGAACTATTCACTGTAGTAAATGCAAGTATGAATGACAGTTAAGAAAAAAACCAAACATGGCAATGCAGACAACTATAACATCTAGGAAAGAAACAGAAACTGAAGAAACATCTCCAGAGGAAAAGAACAAAGTTCCAATATTCAAAATTCTTAAAAACAAGTGTAGGCCAAAAAAAAATGTTTAGACAACCAAAGGAAATGTCTCAAATAGTGTACAATACATAACAATCCTCCAATGACAGAGTGTTGCCTGGATAACCTAAGGCACCTTCTCTAACACCTATTTGCTGATTACAATTTGATTGAAAGTGAGAGCATTGCAGACTACACAAATACAATTGAACACCAGCATTTACGAAGACCTTAGGTTAATCCCTCTTCCTTCGTACAAATAATGCTGTTGAATAACCTCAGAACTTCGAAATATCTACATACAGTAAACTGGAGCACACAAAAATGAAAATACACTTACACTCCATATTTCAAAGTTTAGAACACAACTCTTGGAGAGGAAAAATTGTACTATTACTACTACTACTACTATTACATTACTTCAAAGTTCCTAACTTGATACTTCCTACATAACAAACACACTGGAAGTTCATAATGTTCCTTTAAACGGGCAGATTTACAAAAAGAATTCAAGGTATAGACCCTGTAACTTACTTCAACATCATTATCTATTTCTTTCATAGCATAGCTTGATTAAGTACGTGGTAGATTACAAAAGAAAGAGAAAATTAAATCAAGCCCTAAAGTATAAAGGGTGATACTCGGGAATTTTTTTCCTAACATAATGAGATCATACCATTAAGGTTCCACTGCTTGCAACTTACAAGTCATTTTCCCGCTTTATGGAATATTGTCCTTCATTCATACACACACTCCATTATGCATTATAGATAACGTATACAGGAGACTAAATGGAAAAAATTGCAATAAGCATTTCACACCAGATAATGGAACGGATATACGATATAAGGGAGACTCAGCATGGATGAAGAAATCCGCTTATCAGGCCCTCCACAGTATTCCAGCTATTTATGTAAAGTTTAAGCATTGATATCTGGAGAAGGGGGGAAGAAGGGGGAATTCACAGAGGAACAAGGTTATCTATTTGCTTTAGTAAGCCTGGGTGATAAACCGTTAATCACATTCCCCACACCCATAACTTGCAAAGACTTACCTTCACGGAAACGCTGGGCTTTCTTTTGAAGTTGTACTAATGATAAGAATGATGTAGTTGATGCCATTACTACGTAATATCGTAAAGATGCAGGACAGAACTGGAAACAGCAGTGTGAATTTTTAAAGGATACATTTACATGGAGGAAGATATTTTACCATTACAAAATCCACAATCCTGTTAGAGTTCTTTACTGTCAGCTGTCCACAACTTCAAATTCAAGTTCTCCTGGTGAGTAATAAATAAGGAAACCTCCCCTCTGGAACAACACATACTATTCAGCTTTTCTCATCATGGGAGAAGTTTAATCTAAATCAAACCATTTTGGATCTCCAGTCCTTCCACTGAATTTAATAAGATCTGGATCAGGCTTCTGGAATTTAACCTAATCTCACAGGCTTAGCTAAGACAAGAACCACTAAAATATAAAGTTTGAACTTGCTTTTCTGCATGAGTTATTACTCAAGGGATGTTTTCCTGGCAAATTAGGATTCTGGACTGAGTCTCTCTTCCATCAGATATTCATTTCCACTAAAATTCCCAATTCTTCAGTCTGTAAATTTCAAAGAGGTCTTCAGTATTTGTGGGGATGAAGGGAATCCACAAGTGCAGAATAGAACCCTAAAGCTCTTACTTGTTTTACCTGACCAGAACAACACCACAGCAGACAGCATGACACACAGATGTTCCCACTTTTCATTATACTCCTCTCAGTAATGTTCTGGTCACAAAACTCCATAAGGAAACTTTCAAAGCAATGGCAAAACACGGCAGATTGCTTGGAAACCAGATTTCGTGTATTGCTCTCAACAGGGCTTCACAACTTATAGAAAAGGGCATTTCTTAAACACTGACTGCCAGCATCCGTGCTTTCAATACCTGGTTTATGACCTTCACAGTCACTGTGACACAAATGCCAAACAGCACGTTACCTTATCATGTCATCCAGTGTCCAAATCATGGCCATATCTTCTATGTAGAACTTGTTCTTGTGTTCACTGAGGAGTTTTGCTACTGATATCAACAGTACTAGTTTACAAGCCTCTTTAATCAGTAGTTACTCTCTGCAGTTCTTTTTATAAGTGTTGCCAAGTACGGACAAGTTTAAGAAAATTACTTATGTCAAAAGTGCCTCCCCTCTTCTTAATCCTCAGGTTTTCAACTGCAATGCATTACACAGTACACCCCAACAATAAAACAATAATTCATTAAAAAGATAGACACTGACAACAATAGAACATACATCTATTACTAACTACTGAACCCTCCAAACTCTCTTGCCAGTTTAAAATCTTCTGTTAAGAAGAATTCAAAAGGAAAAGGTTATAGCACATAGTGGAGGAAAAGACCTCCAGAATAAATAGTTCCTTCACTTAAAAACAAACAAAACAACAACAACAAAAAAACCACACCAGCCCTTCCATTAGTTTCTTGATTGTTGGTGTGGGGTGTGGTGGCATTGAGGACCCTCAGGTAGCTAGACTGAATTCACATGCAGCCCTGAGTAACACTCAGAAATAACAAAAACTCTCAACAGATGAACCCAGCTTCAAATTATTTGTATCTCTATTTACAAACATTGACACAAACACAGGGAAAGAAGGATGTATAGATGCAAAAAAACAGGTACATATCTAAGCAAAAGTTAAGAAGAGATACATAGAACAAAGGAAGAACCTTGAAAAATACAGTGATAACACAATACACTGGCACATATTCCTTTTTGAATAAAGAGATGCTGTATTTCATGAAAAGAAGTCTTTTAAAAGCAAAGATATTGCCTTAAAATTGCATGCTCTGTGATTTTGAGTGTCCTTATATCATAGTCTCTTAGTTTCAGGGCTAGAAATCCTAAACAGAGGTAGTTAAACAAAAAAAAAAGAGACAGGCTGCAATTGATAAGACCTTTTTCATTTTCTAGCATCCATGCATGACTTCCCATCTTGGAAAGCCACATCCCTTCTGGTGGCAACAAACCGACAACTAGAAGTAGGTTAAACTAAACCCCAAGGGATTATTTTGCTTTCAATCTAATTTGTCATTGTTTTCTAAAAAAATTTTAGATCTTAAATATAGGCAGAATTAGAATTACAAGCAATGGTAACCAGACTTTCAAAAATAGGTGCAGATACTTTCTTTCCTTAACTGTAATCGTCATCTCTGGAATTTGGGCCCCAACTTACCTAATCGCCCAAGGATACCATCTTCAAAAGCATTTCAGCCCCTCTACACAGTGCCTCCTTTCAAAATCTTCACCTTTCAGAAGATTCTGGGTTTTAAATGGTTTCGTCACCAATCTATAAAGGTGCGTACTCCAACACTTGTGTGTACTCCAAAGCAGCACTGGAGCTTTATTTCAAATAGCGAGTGTACTTGGAGATAATGGCCTGTAAATATTAAGCCTAGAGGAAGGTCACAGTCTTGCATATACACGGATCATCAATTTACAAACTGAAGACAATTCTGCTTTTTTTCCTCCATAACACAGTACAAAGCTACTCGTATTTCCTCTCAGAGCAAGGTGATAAAAATACAGGACTAGTGAAAACAAGAAAGATCAATTAGCATGACCAGACGCCTTTCAAATTTTCCTACGGGACTCTGCATTTCTGAGTTGAGGGGCAATGTCATTCTGACCCGCGCACTGAGTTGGAGGTGAAGCAACGGTTACAACATGGAGCAGGTAAGCTGACCGCGGAACCTGAAAGCCAAAATGCAACTCAGTTTGTGTCAGAAGAATGCATAAACAGACTTTGATCTTTCTGTTGCGACATAAAAGGAAACTTTACAAACAAAAACATCACAAGGAAAAAGATGCAGATTGGGCGCCTGCCCCGCCACCACTTACAAATCAAACCAACAGCAAGTATTGTTTCAATTACAGTATCGCTCTAACATTTCAGAAGCAAACAGGACTATATAAAATAAAGACTGCATCAAGTAACCCCATGGACACATGGACCTTTTTCCCTCTTATCTAAGGAAGCCAGATTTGAGGGCAAATTAACTGCTTATTTGTCCTGACTTAAATGCAGTTTACTGAAATTTACTCAACAAGTCTGCACAATTTGTGAGGTCCAAGACTGAATCAATCTGTATGTCCTGTTAATACATAAACTTACAAACAGAAGGCTTCCCAAAAGAGCCAAGGGGAATGCCACTTAGCATGAAGATAACTATCACAAAATCTCCTGTTTTTTATAATAGCTCCAGCACAAATTAACATGCTTGGCTCCTCAGAAATAATCTGCAAATTCAACACACACACAATCATCCATGGCATGGATTGGGTCTGTAGGAAGAGAGTGGATTGGAGGTTACCTGCACATGAAGACTTTACCCCTCCACTCCACCCTTTCTCTCCACTACAAGGTAAAAGGAAACCACTCTGAGTTTGCCGTGTGAAATCACACCATTCATGGTATTACCCTAATAGTTAAGCAAAGAGAAAAAAGACCTGATCAGTGATACGGGGGGGGGGAATGCTACAAACAGACTGAGTATTTCTGATGCTATACTAAAACTGTGAAGAGGCCAACTTCTGTCACAACAGAAAGAAACCGTGTCCTACAGATATGCATCTCTCGGGAAACTGTTCGCTTGTTAGACAGCCTTCATGGAGTGCTGCAAGAAGGATCTCATTTCTGAAGAAAGATCACTCATCAGATATGATCTCAGAAGCTAACAAAAAGAGCAAATCCAGGACCAAAATTTCTGCTTTTGCACCAGTTGGTGCATGACTGATCATTTACACCCCAGTGTTTGTATCAGCTTCTTGTTTTAAGTCTGTTTACCTTAATTTTGCCTTTTCTCAAATATTTTTTCTCTCAATCTTTGGTTCTCTCTTAGATAAAGTAAAAAGCATACCAAAACATCCTATTATGCGGTATTATTTCTATATTTCTAAATTTCTATGTATTTCTAAAAATCTTGTTAAAACTCCTCCATACTTTATAAAAGAAAGTATTTACCAGGCCTTTCAACGACTGAATAACGCAGGGTGTCAAGCCATCTGTGAAAGGTCTGCCAATTTAAAATATATTCACCAGCACAGCAAGAAAACAAGACAACATCAGATCACCAAGCCTTTGTGTCTTTACATATTCTGAGATTTCCAACACAAATAATTTCTTTGTTTTTCCCATCCCCAGGCACTAAAATATTAGATATGACATGTTTTGTTCAAGGCATCTCACCTTATTACTTAGTAAAAAAAGAAAGGAATAAGAAAGAGAAACATACTGCTACTAAACATGGCTGAATTAAAAATAGAAGTTGTCTGTGTTTCTTGAGGGACAGGGGGTAGAGTACAAAAAAACTCAAACTACTTACTGGATGTTACTTACAAAAACCAGGAATGCAGCAAAAAAAAAAATATAAAACAATCCCAAAAAGCTGAAACAGTTGCAGTGTATGCCTCACCCCCTACTATCCTCAGTTCAAAATACCTTCAGCCAAGTGAGGGATAGAACCTCATACAGTTCCTCATTATGTGATACTTACTTCCCACAGCTCCTGCGTCAGCCACCATCAACCCACAAATTCAATTCAAAACCATTTTGGACTGAGACAGTCTTCTCAACTTAATAGTATTTCTTGAATAATTACTAATTTGTAGTTACCCTTATCATGTACTTCTGTAGTCAACACAAATCTGTAGTCCACTCACAGGTGGACTACTTCCAACAGGGCTGGTATGTTCTTACGCAACTGTATTGGGTTTGAGTGGCAAGGTTTTGGGGGGCTATCAGGGAGGCGTCTGGGAGAAGGTGCTGGAAGCTTCCCTCGTGTCTGATGGAGCCAATGCCAGCTGGTTCCAAGACGGACCCGCTGCTGGCCAAGGCCCAGCCCATCAGCCACGGGGGTAGTGCCTCTGGGAGAACAGAGTTAAGAAGGGGAAAAAAAGACCCAGCACAACAGCCCAGCTGCAGAAGAGAGGTGTGAGAATCTGTGGTAAGAGCAGCCCTGCAGCCCCGAGGTGAGTGCAGCAGGAGGGGAGGAGGTGCTGCAGGCCCGGAGCAGAGATTCCCTGCCAGCCCCTGGTGCAGCCCACGGTGAGGCTGGCTGTCCCCCAGCAGCCCAGAAAGGCCCACGCTGGAGCTGCAGCCTGGGGAGGACCCCACGCCGGAGTACGGGGTTGCCCGAAGGAGGCTGGGACCCTGTGGGAAGCCCACGCTGGAGGGACCTATGGTCCCATGAAGAGAGGATTTTTTTATTTTTTTTTTTTAAATCAGGAGTAAAGTCGAGCCCAGGAAGAAGGGATGAGTGGGGGGAAGGTGCTTTAAGATTTGGTTTATTTCTCATTACCCTACTCTAGTTTGATGGGCAATAAATTAAACTGATTTCCCCAAGCTGAGTCTGTTTACCCATGACAGTAAGCAGTGAGTGATCTCTCCCTGTCCTTATCTTGACCCACGAGCCTTTCGTTGTATTTTCTCTTCTCTGTCCAGCTGAGGAGGGGAGTAACGGAGCAGCTTTGGTGGGCACCTGGTGTCCAGCCAGGGTCAACCCACCACATCAACACCTTTGATTATTTGAAAATATTCAAATCTGATACGTTACTTTAACTCATTTTAAAGAAAGGCAGCACATTACAACAGCTGACCTGCTTGCCAGTAACACTGCAGTACTATTCCTTCCTTAAGGAGAAAGGAAAAACATCTAAAATAAATAGATACTTAAGATATCTATTAGTATCTAACAGATACATAATAGACAGATCAGATAATGTATCTTTAATAGACTACAGTTAGAGTGGTGACATATACCACAAAGGGATAAAGAATTTTTAGGAGGATTAAAATATCCCCTGAATTACATACAGCAAGGGCTATCTGAAATAATATAGCAGATTATTCTTGCTTAAATACCATAAATACTTTCCTGCTATTTGGATAAACAGCTCTAGGGACACTTTTCGAAACAATGCTTTTTAATAGTCTGCATTTGTTTTGAGTAATTGGAATTAAAAAAATAGGGATATTTTAGAGAGAGTGAAATATAACTTTTGTGAATCCCCACAAGCATTGTTTCAAGGATTGCTTTTAGAGATACTCAGTATTGACTGCAATTCATTTCAAAATTACCACTAAATCTCTTTCCTACTGGTTAGACATCAAAATCACCATCTCTATGACATACATCACAGACCTCAGGGTCTCAAAGGCTTTCCACAGTCACTTGCAACTGTTGTAAGCAAGCTTTTACACCTAGGGCTGCAAATCCTAAATCCTTCTCTACAGCAAATCAAAGTTTTTCCTCCATTTTCATT
>NW_009597503.1:0-8663 GCF_000690535.1 Cariama cristata
CAATCCTGTGAGATCTATACCCCCCCCACTCCTTAAGCACCCTTGCATGCAGTCTTTGTATTTGCTTTAGACATTATTCTCTGATGGGTGATTTCCATGCAGTGCATCACAGCTGGGTGCAGACTTGCACCCTGCTTTTTGGACTTTTCCCCCAGAGAGATCCCTAACCCTCCAGGCAACACCATAAAGATCAGGGCCCAAAGTTGAGTTTTAGCATCAGTGTTATGCAGCTCTTCACAAAAAACCCATGATTAGGTACCACCAGAGGGCTGTAGTCCTACAGCAGGAGTAGGCTGTGGGTTGGAGATCCAGTACCATACGCACCCGTTCCCGACGTAAGTCTCGCCAGTGATTCCTACAGAGAATTCGCCCTGCAGTATGAAACAAGCTGGGTTTTATCCTTCTTGCAATAGTAGATGTGCTGCGACAAACCATTGGCTCTGCTCAAGGCGACCAAACTCTGCTGGGGTTGGGATCAGTCCCCCGACGGTGACGAAGGTGCTGCTGTAAAGGTGTGTATCTGCTGCACTACTCGGGTCACCACCCCCCCAAAACCAGCTCGAATAAACGCCCCAACGTAACAGCAGCCCTGGGACAGATCCTTTGCTAAGCTCCCCCCATGAAATCAGCTCAGCAGCAGACCTGCTGCTCACACCTGCTCTTAGGTTGTGCTCTTCAGAGAGCTAGGCATGGTATGAGGAATCGGATTAAAGAAATGACATCCTTAATCTTCTGTAGCAATCATAAACAAAATAAAAATGGCAGCAAATTCTTGGTCTGTTTTGTACTGGCAAGTCTGTACTAGTAAGTAACTAAGTCTCCCAATTGCAGTGTTAGGCAGACAAGCTTTACCAAGTTAAGCAGAGAGATATTTTTTTTCCCCTTCGTTTGGCTATCAACCAGAAAAAACACCACTCTGAAAGATACCCTTTCACTCAAAGGATCAGACATGAAAATGGGGTAAATCCTCAGGATTTTCTTTTTCATTTTCTACTTTCTTTTTAATCTAACCACCTAGGGGGTTTTGCTTCCCTTTCCGAATAATGCACAAAGCAGCAAAGCACAATATATCAAAAAGAAATGAGATCTCTGGGAGATGACAGTTGTATTAGACCTCAGACTCTGGGGAAAAAAGTGGAACTACTGAAAGCGAGAAAAAAGTTTGAGCTAATTGCAGATAACACTCCTCTCAGCATTCAGCATCCCCTGACTTGGGGCACAGGATGGCCCCCATTCATACACCTCATTATTTAATAATATTGCTTATTCGGAAGAACGGAACACTTTGGAGATACTCTGACATGGCTGCATGTTGTCATCCTGAAACACCTATTTTGTCTTTGCAGAAATAACATTCATTTGTTAAGATGTTGATTCAGAAAACTTTCAGTAAACTACTGTGACTATTTTCTTGGTATTTCAGAACGAACAAACAACTCATTTGAACAATTCGTGTTTTTCAGAATGTCTCTTAGGAACAAAATATTTCAGCCCAAATTTTCCCATGCAAGCTTAAGGTTTTTCTCATTTTCTTTTTTTGGGGGAAAAAAATCATAATTGATACGCAATTTTGATGGGGCCAATAATACACTCCACAGTACAGAAGAGAGAAAATAAAGAGAGTTTTCTCCCTGAAGCGTTCGTAATACAAAGAAAGACAGACATAGCATGCTTCATAAACCACATGGCCTTTCCTTCTACCCAGGAAAGAGAGAGTAAGAAGCTTTCTTTTCTGATAGGGTGTTTGTTTGATTTCCTATGAGGGGGAAAAAAAAAGTGAGAAGGCAGTTGAACTGAATCTGGACTCCACTTGGGCCCTGCAGGCAATAATCTGAATTCCTGTAACAGACAGAGCGAGGAAAACAGGAGCCAGAGGAGATGTACAATCTCTGCTGGAAAAAAAATAACCTGAGTGAAGTAGCAGAATTGGGGAAGGGCAATGAGAAGAGCCTGAAAAGCAGTCAAAAGGATAAACTTAACTTTTGGGCTGGTATACGACAGCTGTCTGCATATGGCCTGGTTGGGGAGTGCCACTAGTGGGGATGCAGAGGGAGAGTTGGTCACATCTCAGCGGGGACGGTCGTGGGAGGTCCAGTTTGGCAGCCAGGAGCCTCCAGCAGACTGGGGAGAGGGAAGGATGAGGCCCTGAATCCCCACTCCTCTTCTGCCCCTGCCCCACGGGTGGCTCAGTGTGAGGGTGTTGTTAAAGACGGATGGTTGCCTTCAGCTGCCTTCAGAGAGGAAGAGGAGTGGGGCCACACGTATTCCAGCACATGCAAATCTGAAAAGCTGTCTCTGGTCCTCTGCCACCCAGGTTAAACTGGTGTTCAGAGCTGATGAGCCCTTCCTGTCCCCACGGACCGAAAAAAGCAGTGAGATAGAGGGTGGACACCGGTCCCTGCCCTCCCCAGCAGCACCAGAGTGCACACAGCATCCCTTCCCCGCCCCTGATACCAGCAGCTGTTCTTGCTTTTTCCTGCCCAGGAACCCAGGGTCTAACCCCAAACAACTGGCAAGTGATGATGCTTCTCCTAACAGCATCCATGCAGAGGGGTGTTTGCTCACTTTAGGGAGCTACTGTCAGACACGTCTTCTCAGCGATGTCTCATCATGATGCTGGAGCTGAATACATAGCCCCAAAATGAAATGAAGCATTACACGCATTCAGCACAGAGAAAAATTGCGAATTTTAAACACATGCCATTGATTTTTCTTCCCCCCCCCCCCCCCCCCCCCGAATATTTAGCAGAAGATAAGATGCCTGAATTGTCTCCGATAGCAAATATATAATGAAAGGTACTGAGCAGGACTGATTTCTACTGGATCACGTCTTCAGTGCAGCATCACAAGTGTGAACCAGACAGCTTCTAATTCAAAAAGCAATTTTTAAAGCCTGCACTGTCTTTCTGGAAAAATCACTCTGCTCTCAGAGCTGCCAAAGGCAGTCTAGCAACAAACTGAAACTGAGAGAGAGAGAGAAGTAAACAACCTAGAGGTTTGTGTCTTGGGGACAGAAAACCGAGAATTCACCAATTGCAACAAAACTGATCAAACTGAGAAAAGTTTTTAAAAAGCACACTAGGCACATGGGTAGTGCTTTCTTCTACTCTGTTCCTGATTTCCTTTCACCAAAAATGAAAGGGGAAATGTTATAGCATGCAAGACATGTAGAAGGATAAATTAAAGAATTTTGAGTAAACGAGAGCTGAGAACAAAACTATCTGCCTTTCTGTTTGTATTGCTCTTCAGTCCTGCTTGCCATGAATCCCATTAAACAGAAAACATTACAAAGCACTTTGTTAGTTCTCCTTCATTAAAAGTTCAGAAAACAAAAAGATAAAGTCTGTGACTGGAGTAAAAGACCTAAATAATGTTTTTTAGAAATAAAACCCCTGCTATTGTTGAAACAACAATACATCTGTTCACTGCCATCGAAGTTGGTTGCAATGGTACAGCAATCAGCTTGTCATTGTTGCTATAGCGTAAGATTGGTTAGAGGACAGGCAGGCTACAAATATAGAAAGAAATTAGTCAGGTTGATGCATATTGGGGAAAACATCAGCTATCACCATAAATCCAAGGTTTTCCATGTCATAAAGCCATTTACAAAGTCTCTTGTTCATCTCTCTGATTGCCTGCATCAGGGAGAAGTTGGCCATGGGCACAGCATTAATCACTGACCTTCACAGGTACTTCAGTAAGAATGAGAGTCCTGCTTATTCCCAGCCTGTTTCTGACTGGTCCCTGCTGGGAGCAGCTTGCCATGAAGGGCTCGGGAGGCTATTTCAGATTTTGGGGGAGTAACAGCAATCCTTACTTGACTGGTCCCTGGGTATTTGAAGAGCAAGCTGCCGGAGGCACCGAGCATTTCTTAGGCTCTCTGGCTGCTCCTTCCTCCCAATGGGTTACAAGGTCTTTCTGGCAGCTGAATCATGAGATACAGCTTTTCAGGAACCCCCAAGCATGTACACAGAGGCATGAAAAGAAAAAGACCACCCTGCGGGTTCACAGGTCCTCACAAAAAAGGCACAGCAGAAGCAGACCTGAATGTGGCATTTCAGCTTTGTACCTCCCACCCTCAGCTGCTCTGTGCTGGTCTGCAAAGCTACGATCACCCTTCTGCAACGCAGCGCAGGGGTCACTCCTTGAACGTATCACTGCACTCGTTTCTGAGCTGTGCAGGTATTTGGAAGCAGGATGGGAAAGTGCAGCTTATCCAGGAGGTGCTTCATTATCCTGCCTGGTGATTGCTGCCTGCTCATCTCACAAATAGATGGTCACTTCGATATTTTTTTTTTTTTTTAATTTTGGTCTTAGTATAGAGTACTCCATTTAAACACCTCACCGTCCCTCTGACTAAAATGCACTTTAAAGCCCCTGTACTTTGCAAACAAAGTGCTTGTTGGAAAACAGGAGTAGCACTTGTAACGTGTAGTACATACCTTCATCTGTCTGTAGCTTCAGAACGATGCCAGAAAATGCCTCTTCAAGGCCATGGTCCAAATTAGCCTTTTAAGTGATCTGTTCTTCATCTCCTCTGTCTTATACCAGTGCTGCTGTGGCCTGAGTTCCTGGAGATTTCCTTGCTGGTACCTCTGGCTGTCATCAAGCCTCCAGTCTTGATTACCTCTAAATACCAACAGCGATAAGCAGAGTAGCAGTCTGAGGTGGCTGTCAGTTGGATCAAGCTTCTGGAATGAACTCAGAATCAGGAAAAATCCTCTCAATAGTGAGGAACATCACAGTTTTCTTTCCTTTCTGAGATTCCCCCAGACAGATGAAAAGACAAAGACTATTTCTTTAAGAAAACATTATTTTTTTTAAAGGGCAGCCTTCCCGACAAGATCAGAGACGTGAACAAAAGTAGACTATTAGAATACCAGTATTTCTCTAATTGGGCCTATCAAGGTGCCTCTCACATGGTGAAAACACACTCAAATCACTGCTCCACTGCCGAGAAAAATAATTACTTGGTTCCCCAATTAGATTGCTCTGTGAATACTTGCTAATCATAAATCTTCCAGAACGTAAAAATTGACCAATATGTTACAACAGAAACTACTTGTGTCATAACAAACCATCCAGCTTGAGGATAAACACAGAGCATCATCTGGTGCCTGTCTTTAGAAAGTTAATAAGGCGCACAGAAGGGCGCACACAGGCCACTATCATCCAAAAAGGCTGCCACAAACTTTCCAGCACAAAACGGCTCAGATGGTTATGTAAATACATCCTAGGGTCAACTTATGGCTGTTTGCAGCTGGTGAGGGACCAGTTGGCACCGATTTTGAGCAAGAACACAACTGTGATCCTCAGTCCTCTGGGGGTGGCAGTGAAAAAAAAGGTCAGGATCCTGCAGATTAAATATATGACACTGCCTGTAATGGAGGGACAGGGAGGCAATGCCAAGGGTCTCCACAGCAAGGGCAGGCTCTGTTGCGGAAGAGCCATACTGTGCTGTCTGCCCGCACCGTTAGCAACCCTTGAAGCAAAGCAAAGCAGACATGCCGAACTTCAAGGTGCCATCACATGAAGTAACGTCCCTGATGTCACGGCCTTTGCTTTCCAAAGCATGAAAAAAAAAAAAAGCATTCACCGCAGGAACACTCTATAGCCTCCTGTACTGACTCCGCCTGAACAACAGGTATTTTTCACACAGCAAAGTTTTGGTCTCAGGCTAATGCTTTGGACAGTCTGACTTCTTGAAGCACATGAAATAACTGCACCCTGAACCATCCAAGAATCCATCAGAGCCTAGTACCCGACAAAAGAAACCAGTTATAATTTACTCTGAATTCATTGCATCAGCACTTAGAGGAGACTTCCTAAAGGCTCAAGGCAAATTCTGCAACTCTGGTCATGCAGAATTACTCTGGGGTCACTGCCAGATCCCCCAAACACGGTATTATTCTGTGACCCCCTAATACAAATATAGAAAGTGGTCGTTACTATCCAATCATCTTTGTCATTTAAAGGAGGTGTATTAGGGACAGAGAGATCCCCAGTGCCCATGGGAAGAAAGGGCACTAAGTACCCGGAGACAAGATGCATTTCAGGATTAATTCCCATTTTTTTTCCACGATGTCACAAATTCCCTCTGACACTGAGCAGGTTGAGTCAAGGAATTAGGAAGAATCTGCCAGGAAAATATGAATTCTCACTGCTGTGGAGAGAAAATGGAGTTTTCTTCCTGTGGCTCTCAGGCATATGGTACAGCTCTTCCCCGTCGTACTCCTCGGCCATGGCCACCACTGGTTACAGCTCCCTGGGGAAGGATCTGGCCCGGCAGCGCCGGCGTTTGCAGATGCCCGTGCCGCTCCTCTCGCTGACTCCTGGTCCCGGCTGTCGCTGTTGTACCCCTGTCGTCCTTGGGAGCAGGGGAGGGGAACGCTTCATGTCACTTGTTATCTGCATTTCCCTTATCTTCCAGCTCCTGCTTCACATCTGAACAGACTGCGCCCAAGTTACATGTTCCCAGTTGTCTTGAGGTGTCTGGACCAATTTATCCTTTTGTCATCACTTATTTTTAGCATATCCCCTCCACCTCATCCATGCGCTCTTTGCTCTAAGACCACACAATTTCTGTTTTGATCCTATCTTTCGCTTTCTGAAACTCAACCTCCTCCTAGCTCAGGGCTGTCCTGCCAAAACCAGGACACCAGTTTTGTTTGCAACCTTGCACATATATTATTGCTGCAATTACTTTCATCAGCTTTGCTACTGCCACATCCACTGCAATGCTGTAACTTCACAACTTGCCAAGCCTGACTCACAAACTATAACCCTGTTTTCTGAATTCTGCTCCTTTTCCACTCTCAGTATTACGATTGGTTTTGCACGTACAAGCCATTTTATGTAAAAATTACTTCTTGCTGTAAAATAATTTACATTATGTAAATTACAGTAGCCATACAGTATGGCTACTGTCTTCAGAAAGGACACAAGTTATTGGCATTGATAGTGTTGTACTGTACATCTCACAAATCATTAGCAATCAAGTGCTGATGCACCATTTTCCTTCCAGCGTCTCATGTAATTTATTCAATGGCTTCACTGAAAGTTCCAAAACTAAGAGGGACCAGATTGAACTGAACCACGCCATTTCATGATCTTACCCCTTCCATCACTGCAAACCTTTATTTGCCCACTCTCTCTGGAAACCAGAAGAATGTGAAAACTTAAGATATTTAAGACCAATTTTCCATAAAGTGCATATAAAAATCACAGAACAGGGATTAGTGGGAGTTTCATTGGCATTTTCCATGATCCATCTCCCATGTTCGTGGCACTATTAAGAGGTTTTTCAAAACCAAAAAACTGGAATAAATTCTTTCCCCTAGCTTTGTATCTAGTGAGCTTGTAACACCAATTAAAGATTAGTGGCCAAAACGTTCTTCCATCATGTTTCGCTTCTGTAAAGGTCATGCAGTTCTGAGAGTGGGTTTCAGATTTCCAAGTGTTAAGAGAAGGGTCAAACCAAACCCGGTAAGAAAACAAAGTCCCACTATACACCATAGCCAGTTACTCCCTTGCAGGACACACTTCAGTGTAGTATATTTGTTTAGAAAAAGAAGCGTATGTCGCAATAAACTCCGAGACCACTTCTTTCCCAGTCACTTCCTGATCTTGAAGCATCCCCTACAGTATCAAAGCACTGAGTCATTATTTAACGAACTCTGATTTTCATATATAACTGACAGTTCATGCTTTTTTCCCTTCTCTTTAGTTCAGTACCCAGCGCTTCAAGCAAAATTATGCCAGGGCAGAGGCTGTGTGCTCACCGAGACTAACGCGTTTTGAAGGAAGTGCTTTTTATGTTGCTTCCTGCAGTCATTCCATGTTGGTCTTCGCTGTGGACATTTAGTGTTTTAATAAAGTGTTATTTCTTTCCTCCCTGTGAAAGGTTTGTGCAGGGCTGGAGCATCGCAGTTATTCTAAATGGCATCTTGAGGCATGTTTATAACAAACTCCCCTGTCCGTGTCTTTTCATTTTAAATGTCTTACAAATGTTAAAAACCTGACATAACAAAACAGCAAAAGAAATTAGTCTAAATTATTACTGCAATTGTGCACAAAAAGCTAGTTGCCCACAGCAAGGCTTAACTCTCAAGTTATGTGCAGCTTGCTGCAAGGTAATATCAGATAATGTAAATGAATCTAGCTCCAGGATGGCAAATGTGTGCCTGAAGGTACACAGAGCTTTCATACGCACTGTCCCAGTTTGCTCCCTCGGGTTTGGCAGAACGCAATAACATTTTACCCTGTAAGGGGTAAAATAAGGAAACAGAGCAGGGGCGATGTTTTGGCAGCAAGAGCGTAGCTGCTAGTACCCCCAAGTTCCTGGAAGAACTCATCTGTGTGAACATTGCACAAAGTTGAGCTCCCGCTTGATGCTTCAGGTCATCACAGCGTGGGCGACAGCCGCCCAGCTTACCCTGCTTGGGCCAGCTCTTCAACAGGAAAAACAGGCAGCTTACAGTCCTGCTTTTTGTTCAAATAGTGTGTAAATACACTCTGCAGATCACTTTATTAGCCACAGGGCTATTTTCTGTTCGAACTGCCTAAGGCCATAGCCAAAGCGCAGCATTAACATGGAGCAGTTTCACCAACACCAGCAGCAATTCCAGCACAGTGTCCTTAAGATCAAAAATTGAGAAAAGGCA
>NW_009597504.1:0-27790 GCF_000690535.1 Cariama cristata
CCCTGTTTTAGCCAAACCAGGACAGGTTAAAGGGCTTATTATGGCTTAAGAAAATGTACAGGAGTTGGCAAAGCCTGCCTTCCTTTCTGGCCCCACGTGATGATTTTACTTCTTGCTACTTTATTGAGAAAGAGAAATGTGTATTGGTGAACCACCATGGACTGAGAGAGATGGGGAAACAGAACTGGGACTTGGGGGACCTGGACTGTAATCCCACAGTAGTTCACTGCGTGCGCTCAGACAAGTCATTTAATGCCCCATCCCTTTGTTTCTCCTCTGGCTTTTCTGTGCAAACTTTTATGTTTTGTGAATGTTGCTGCTGGCGCTATGGAGTGTGATCTGTGCTGGGACTCCTAGACGCTGTTGGAACTAGCTTTTGTTGAATGAAAAAAAAGTGATTTTATTATTTTTTCTTTTTAAGTGATCTTTAACGATAGTAAGAACTCAAGCACTAGAATCTTCTCCTGTGTTCTTTTCTGATTTACTAACATAACACGAAACAGTTGTAGCACACCTAAAATTTTGTAGCTGTTGAGCACTCATGTCCAGGGAATAGATGCTGGAAGACTGGAGATCTGTTTAACTTGCAATGAATGTCTAAGCAATCCTGTCCCTGTCACCCCAAAAGGCTGCAGTGTAAGCCTTGAGCCGAGGTTGCACAGGCAGAGTGCTTTTCAGGAAAATGTTGTATTTGGGAGGTTATACTGAGTTCCTTCGCTTGAATTTGTGAAAAATTTGATGCATGCCAACAGCAGTTCTTTAGGAGATAATGAAAACAAGTTTGTGAACCAAAAGAGAACAGCCTAACCAGTGAGTTGGCTTTAGGAAGAATGTTACTTTCCCATATGTAGGATGTTACAAAGGATATAAACAACAGTGTTGTCCCCTTTTGCTCTTTTAGCTGAATTTGTCTGTAGTCTTTTTGTTTTATCATCCCCT
This sequence comes from Cariama cristata, assembly GCF_000690535.1. NCBI lineage: Eukaryota > Metazoa > Chordata > Aves > Cariamiformes > Cariamidae > Cariama > Cariama cristata. Next base: position 940 of record NW_009597504.1, read on the forward strand.
CCCCGATAGTGGCATCCTTTCAAGCTCCGTTAAGAAGCCTATAATTTCAGACAGTGGAAGAAAAGCTGTGCAAGACCACTTTTCTCTTAAGCAGGAGCAAGGCAGGCAGCAGTGGAGCATCCTTATGCATTCTTCATCTTCTAACTGTATGAGGGTCTTGCAAAATCACTTGTAAACCTCAGGGTGTTGAACCTAGCTTTGGTGGTTTAAGCAGTTACCCATTAAATCTGTGATAATAAACATCTGGGGGGAAGGGAGTGGTGATTAATAGTTGTAAACATCCCACCTTTTTGCTGAATGAAGTAAGTCCAGTATATGTTCAAATGAGTATTAAGCATTGCATGTGTGTAAAATACTGGTTTTACCCATAATAATCGACTACATTGTGTGAATAGTTACTGCAAAAGGCTGTACTCAAAGTAAAAAACCAACCCTGCTGCCGAAGTTTGAGCGTGAGGACAAAAAGCACGTGAAATCCTTATTTCATTCCAATTACTGAGAAAATGCTTTCAATCTCTTTTCCAGTGTGTGTTTAATTTTAGTTACCTGTGGATTTGTGGGCATTTATAAACGTTACCTTGTGGAGATGGGAGAGACTGGGTCTGTTTGCTTTTTAACTGCTGGTTTTACACCTTGTGTGCTTATTACATTCTTGGAACTTAATGAGGAAGCAACTTTTTAGCCCAGTGGGGGCAATTTCCAGCTCCTCTGTTTAAATCTTTACTATTGTGTTTTCAGCAACGGTGGTTCGGAGGCCCGTGGCCGGGGCATTAAAGCCTTGAAGTGCAAAACATCAGTTGCTGTGCTCTGGTAGCTCTCTGGGATAAATTGATAAATTACCACTGAACTACTTCCAAGACGCACCTTCCCCCTCCAGGAAATTTTTGGTACATCTTACAGCTCATTTTTCTAGCACGTGTGTTTAACAACTTCTCATATTCCCTTTCCCACCAAACCACAACCCTGGTGCGTTACGTGTTCTGGATGTTGGGCCTGGAAAGCAGGGCAGTAATATCCTTTTCTGTGCGTCCTTTTCCCCTGACCATAGCGCTTTTATGCTTTCATGCTTTCTTGCTGTGTAACGTGCACTCAAGCTTCTTGGATGTTCTTCTCCCTGCAAAACTAATGAAAAATTTGCTAAAAGATTCCCCAAGCTCTTTCTCAATCTTCTTTTATTTTCTTGTGGTGCTTCATAGGTTTATTATAGTTTAAAACATTTAGATTATACCCATAAGGAAGGCAATTAACGAAAATCTGTGCATCAATGGATTGTAATGAGAGAAAATTAGATTTGTCTTTCATCTTCTTTTCTTTCCATTTGAGAAGAAGAAAAAACTTGTCATCTGTTCTTCATGTTCAAAACAGCCATTTTATTCTCATTTAGCTGTGTTCTATGTTAAAAAGCTTTCAGTGATGTTTAAAAAAAAATCCCAGAAGCTGTACTTTTGGAGAATACAGAATGTATTTTTAAACAGAAAACATCTATGTCCAGTTTTTAACAAAATCGGTGATTTTTTTTTTTTCCGTGAAAAGCTTATCATAAAAATATATACTGTGTTTTGTTTGTGTGTTCTTCTGTCAGTGGTAGCCAGAATTAATCCTTACCTTCGAACATCAGAGGACTAGCTACAGCGGCTTTCCTTGGGGGTAGAAGTAGGAGTAGCGTTTCTTGCTTTGCGACGTTTGTATTATGTAATGTGTGTGAGATAACAATTCCATGCATTATCCGCTTCTCCAATGTTTAAAAAACAAAACAAACCCTGGTAGCAGCAAAACGCTTCTCTGTCACTGGGATCTCAGTGATGTTGTCTTTCCAGATGTAGAATGAATGGAGTTAATGAAAGACATGGAATGGCGGTTTCCATGAATATTACTTTAAGCCTCACAAATCAGAATATTCATGTGTTTATAATGTGGGAATGTAGGAGAAGTTGCAGATATAGAACTGGGACTGATCAAATAATCTTCCTGCAGGCAAAGATAAGACACTATCCCTGTGCAATGAGAATTTTCAGCCTTATTTTGAAAGATTATGCATATTCTGTTTCTTTCATGTTGCTTGTTTGTGTGTCCTTTCTGTTGAGCAGGCACCTTCTGCAAAGCCCAGGCTGAAGTGTGGCCTCAGCCCTTCCCATCACAGCTGGTACCACACCTAACTTATTTGGAGTGTTCCCGGTAGATTTATTTGTAAGTAATTGAGTCCTGCCAGGGCTGGGAGCAGAGCACAGCCTCTTCCAGAAGACTGTGAACACTCCTGTCCATACTGCTGTGTTTTCCTCCACTTTTCTTAGCTGCTTGGCTTTTCTTTGCAACTCCAGCCCTTTACAAGGCTATGATAGCAACATCCTAGATACCAGCAGGCTTCCTGGCTGTTCCAAGTCATTCTTGAGTGTCTAACGTCGCTCCGTCACTGCGCTTTTTTTTTTTTTTCCCCTGCCAAAAGCCCTATTATCTTTAAGGAGTCTTTATTATCTTTATTATCTTTAAGAAAAAGCCTTGTATAAGACCTAAAGTTGTGCCAGGGGAGGTTTAAATTGGATATTAGGAAGAATTTCTTCCCCAAAAGGGTTGTCAGGCACTGGAACAGGCTGCCCAGGGAAGTGGTGGAGCCACCATCCCTGGAGGCATTTAAGAGACATGTAGACGTCGTGCTTAGGGACAGGGCTTAGTGGTGGGCTTTGGCCATGCTAGGTTTACGGTTGGACTCAATGATCTTAAAGGTCCTTTCCAACCTAAATGATTCTATAAAGGTGAGTGCCCAATTTGAGATGACCTGCTTGTTGGTGGTTAACCCACAGGCTTTAATATAGGTTTAATAGCAACAATACTGAAGTGTTTTCTCTCCCAGTCCTCACTCCTACCCTGTGGTGCAGAACTGTCTGGCTCTTGTGTGAGACTTTCGGCTGATTCCTTCCTCCGGTTCCTCCTGCAGCCAGGCTTGTTTCCCGTGCTGTGACAGCACCTTGCTTTGTCTGCCGTTCACAAGTCCCAGTTGATGTAACCCGATTTCTTTCACCTCTTAAGCTTCCAAACTTGCTGCAGAGCAGGAGAGAGACAGTGGCCTGTGTTGTGCCTGGAGAAGGAATGCTTAGCATAGCCCTTTTTTCAGAGGGGGGAAAAAACCCAAAGCACCTCTATCTACAGCATAGTAACATGTCCCATGCCTCGATAAATTACCTGGCTGAACTCTTCCCTTACTATGTGAACTGACGCGTGATATTTGCTGTGTCTGGTTAACACTGGCGGTTGCACAGGTGCAAAAGTAAGTTTGCAGGATTCTTGGTGATAAAGGCGTGGTGGTGGTGGAATCGAGTCCTTTGTTGTAAGCAGCAAGCCTGGTGGGAGATCAAGTCCTGTACTTTCTGAAGCATTCTTGGTAAGGTTCTGGTATCGAGGAAGAAAGCCTTGTGTTAGGATCACTGGATGCTTGATTTAACTTTGGCTGGATTTTGTTAGTGTTTCATTTGTCCATAAAAGCTGTTGGCATAAAATGTTGATTTAAGGACAGCAGCAGGACATCGCTAAAAACTAAAACCGAACAGCACTCCTCAGCTTTCTTCAACCCCTCTCCATAAGTTTAACAGTTGCAAGACTCACTTGAAAAGACTGACTTTTTAACTTTATCAGGGTAAAGGAGTTTCTTACAAAGCAACATTTGGGAAACAGGGACATTTTATGATAATGAAGGAATGAAAGAATGCAAAGAAGAATATGGGTAAGGGGTTGTGAAAAGACTGATATTTTAGGAAAAGGAAATAGAGGATGAATAAAATAACAGCAGGACAGTGGAAGATGCGAGTGGGAAAGCAGGGGGTAATAAGGTGGAGAGCAGGAAACATGAAAGAATGAGAACTTGAAAAAGAGAATGCAGTTGAGTAAGAACCTGGTAAAGCAAAGCAATGAAAAATGATGTGAATAGCTGGGTAAAGTGAAAGTTAGGGGAGCTTCATGGTTTGCCTCATTTGGTGTGGCTAAGACAAACTTTTAACTCTAGTGAAGGAGGAACGATTCTGAAAAATCTCCTTTCACAATTTGAGAGCAAGGGAGAGGTCATGAAGAGTCACTTAAGGATACCTTTGTGCTGCAATAATGGCCATGCAGAATCCAGCTTCAGTCAGTGAAGCTTCATGCAGGCTTCACTACGGCTCACCACCTGAGATGTGGTGGCCTAATGCCATTATCAGTCCTTAATCGCTCATCTCTAAAGAAGTAGCACGCATTCTTTTCTAGGTAAATGTGAAGAACCTAGTGTGACGCTTAATCCAAGCTCTGAGAGATTACACAGACATCTTTGGTAATTTTTGAGGAATCATTCATCTTCTGCCTTTTCCAGTTCCCTGCTTTTCACAATGAGGACATCAGCAATATCTTTTACTTTTGAGGTGCCTGGACGAAGTACTTGGCTGTTGAGTGGGGAAAACAAAGGCGTAACTGCCTTCACGTGATTAGAAGGAGTAGAACTGAGAGAACATGCAGATGGGGATACCTAAGCCACAGTATTTGCAAACTTTAATGTCTGAACAGGCAAAACTTATAGACCTGTTTCAGAGAGGGTCAGGCAGAATGAAAGGAGAATTATAACTGTGATAAGAACAGGCAGTGATCGAGAAGACAAAAATTCTCCTCTCTTTCTCTCCTTGCAAGTATCTTGGGGGATATTTTAATTGAAAGCTTTCATCTGAGAGGGTACTGAGGTGAGACAGAGGCAGAATTGTTACCAGAATTATTACAGTGTATTCCTGTGAGTCAAATCCTGGTTGGCTAATATAAGAAACAGAGCAGCATACTGCTAGCTTTATGCTTGGGGGGAAAAAGAGAACTGGAGTCCTCGGTATGATTGTGTGTTTGGATACTGGGTGCACTACCTGCAAGATAGGTGCTTAATGGAATTTCCACCTCTCCAAGGTGGGAAGCTTGCAGGAATGTAAGCATGGAGTCAGATCACTCATGCCGCAGGGGACGGACTGCACGATCCCATTAGATATCTTTATGCAGCCTTTAGGTGAACTGGTCTGATGGCCTGGACTACCAATAGTGCTAAGAGTTGATGTGCATTTTTCAGCTCATGTGACAAAAGGGGATCAGCTTGTATGTCAAGAGCAGCTGGTTGAACAGGGACCTGAGGAAATGTGGAATGATGCTCAAAAATGAGAGGGATGGACAGATGGGGGAAGCATTTGAAAATTTTTAACTACTGTGCAATCTCTTCTGGTTATAGATACATGGATACTCAAATCACTTTGGGGATGTTCTTGCTGTTTCCTTGTTACTGCTAAACTCTTCCACTGGAGAAAAAGTTGCTCCCTTAGGTGCTGTCCTTTGGGGGCCAAGAAGCCGTTATCTTTGAGGACTTTGACCTGCTTGCAGTGAAATGTGCCTGTGGTGATTGCCATTTGATCTGCTCCCCTACTACTCAAACCTTGATTGCAGACATGGCCACCTTCCACCACAGAACATCTCAAACTGTGGCTCTCCATCCCTGGCTAGGCAGGCCAGATGCATCATCAAACTTTAAAAAGAAGACAGTGTTGCTCTCTTCCCCATGAGTTTTAAAGGTGGCAAATTTTTTTACAGTAATGTCAAGTGCCCAACCACCTTCTCTTTTCCTGAGCCTACTTCTGGTTCTCTCTGCTACTGAACCTGCTTCTGTTTTCTCCGCATCTGGAGAAACCCAAACCTTGTGTGTGGTAATTACTGTGCTTGCTTTCCTCTCTCATGTCTCAGTTCCCTATGCCTCGGGACTTTTTCTTGTTCTAGTAGCTTATCTTGCATTTTCTCTAGGCTTGGGAGAAACAGGTTTTCAAGTCCTGATCCAAAAATGAAGTGGGAACAAGTCCAAGGCATGAGCTACTCCTGAGCAGCTGCTAGGCTGATGATCTGTTTCTACATAGGTAGCTTCTGAAGATGTAAATATTTAACAAAGTTCACTATTTCTTTTGTAATGCAAAGTTATCTTTTTCCATGTCCAAGACACGTTTGAGGGGAATATTATTCAAGTACATGCTCCTTCCCCTGCCGCGTTCCTCATTCTCTAGAGGGCAAGTTGTTGAGGTACTGACAGTGCTGAATAGGAGCAGGTGGATTGCACAGACACACCTTGGACACAGCATTGCAAAGCCTCTCCACAAGCATAAACTTGTACTGAGCGGCAGCTTGCTCAGACTGTTTGACCGAGGAAGGAAAGCAGTGTGGGAATACTGCAATTAGTCATCTCGTTTAGAGTCTGCTTCACGAGGCTGGTTCCTCTTTACTTTGGAATAAGGTTTCGCTAACAGTAAGTTACAGGGAGTACCTATTTCTTCTGGTCCTGGCAGGGATTCCACCAGTGGAGATTATGGTTCATGACTTAAAAACACATACCGCATGTCCCATGCAGGATTTAGAGCTAGGTAGCTACTCCTTACCTTCCTCTTCACGTGTTGTTTCTAGTCAAGCTGATGTATAAGCATCCTATAGTAGTTGTAGTCTTGTACTTCTTACAGTACAAAGTTCAGATAAGAAAGGATTTAGAAGTTTTCAATGTGGGTTTGACTGTGGATGTGTCAGTCTTTCCTGCGTTCGTGTTGTGCAGAAGTGTCATAAAACATGTCATGCTGTGCAGGTGCTACTGGCCTTTGCGCAGGTACAGCACCTGCGCTCTTGCTGATGGCTCAACCTGGTCTCAGGTTTAGGAGGGGAGGGAGGTAGGACACTGTCCATTCTGCATGCTTGCTTGGCATCTCTAGAAATAGCTGTGCTGACGGATGTTCCTTTAATAGCCTGTGTTGAAACAAAAATTGTATTTGACACCTTTAAAAAGAAAAAAACAAAAAGCTTGCTTGGGAGTTGAGGATGTTCCATGTTACATAGCCGGTGTGCGTGGAGGTTGTTCTCTACATCTCAATCACGCTCTTGCAGTCCTGATCTGAGGTATTTGCAGGGCTGGGCTTTTCACTGAGATCCTAAATTGTTTCTCCTCTTTTCCCTCCCCTGATACCCCATGCACATGTACTCTGCAGTTTGTTTCTAGAGAAATCAGTAATATAGCTGCAGTAGATTAGTTGGTCATCAAACGAACAAGGTCTGTACCAAAGAATTCAGCACGGCAATAACTGTCATGGAGATGTAATAATACATAGCTGTATAAATGGCCTTTGAAGATGATTAATTGTGAAGGTGTGCAGTAGTGGCAATAGCTTTGTATTTTAAGTAGAGCCTTGAGCATAGTTCTTGTATGGCAGGATGTCCAGGAATGCAAACCATCTTATTTTTTTGATAAGATTGGAAGGTGTCTGCTGCAGCCTGCTCAGCATTTATGATGCATTCACGGAGAAGGCACAGCTTAAACCAGCCCTTCAGAAATTCATTTAACTTTAACCATACAAAAGGAGCGTCTGATGTGGTGATGGGTTCAAAGGGTTTTACATATGTTTTGTCAGTCAGAAATTGCAGTCTGGTTTTTTCTTTGTTGTGTTGTGATTCACTGAGTCCTTCTGGTATGAAAAAAAAACCAAAACCAAAACTCCAACATTTTTCATATAACATGAGATTGAAGAGGCTATGAATGACTCTGCTCTGTGGCTCAGAGAAGGCAAATGTCCTGTCATATGCTTCCGTAGAGAGCAGTTTGTGACCTATGTCATCAATTAGCAATGAAATAGTTCTCATCTTGTGCTAGCAGCAAGATTTTCCTTTAAATATTTTAGTTCCTTGGTTCCAGCTGTCCAGTTGGTCTTTGTGTTTCCTGAACTTGGCTTCAGTGCGTGCTGAGCAACACCTTAGCTAAAATTGTGGTTGTAACATACGGTATCAGAATGGTGTTGCTTCAAGTCGTTTATTCAAAAATACATACGTCTCAGCATTGAAATATTTCCCCCGTTCAATTCATTTGCTTTTGGAATCAAAAGCAGTCCTACGTTATCTTGTCATGCATACATTATTAATTGCATTCCATTTTTAATTTAATGAAAATTTATGCCGAGAGGAAGAGAGGAAGGCTGTTTTGCAGCATCCTTGCTCTTTCTTTGCCTGGATAACCTCAAGCAATCGAAGAGGTTAAATTTAAAATCCACACTTGCTCGGCATTTTTATCTTTTAAAATGGAATGGTGTTTAAACTCTAAAAAACTATCAAAGGAGGCATGAATGTATTGGCAGAGGTGACAAGTGGTATTCAAGTTGGATAATCTTATTCTTTAAGTGGCTGACAGAAGTTTCAGTTAGGGAATTGTCTGAAACAGGAGTTGTTGCAGTTTCCCACAGTTTCTTTAGGTAGCAGACAGCTGAATCGTTATGTAAATCTAATTATCATTCTTGTGAGCTATATCAGCCTGGAAGTTAGTAAGTTGGTCGTGAGTGCAACTGTGTCATAAAGAAGCTTTCCCAATTGGAGACTTGTTCTTAAATTTGATTCTGCACTACTCTCTGTTACCCCAAGGATTAAGAGACAAAATATTTCCAAGCCCACTGCTAATTTAACAGCAAATTGGAACTTGCAGTTAGTGATATCATTCTGCTCTGTTCTCTTAATTAAAAAAAAAAAAACCCAACCACAATTTGGGTCAAAATTTTAAATTTGTTTTGCTATTATTATGGTGATTTAAGCGCTAAATAAGGATAAAGTGTAGCTGACTGGAGACCAGATCTTGTCTGCGTTAGAAAAATGATCCATTACTGTCAAAACTTCTCTCCAGCAGAAATAATCAAACTCACGTGCAGTAAAGCTGTGTTAGTTGACATCAAAACTGTAGCACAGTTTTGAGCCTGGTCTTCTAAGAGGTGTCCTAAAGACCTTTTAAAATGTGACACTTACATGTGCACAGCAGTTTTTCTTAATAACTAGTGAATTCTTGTTGGGTGTGAAACAAAATACTTATTATTGTTTACCTATAGAATCCAGAGCCCTGGTCTTGAATAAAGGCTGAACCATACTGAAAAATTGGCAAATAAAAAGCAAGAGAGAGTCTCTGGCCTTGGTGAATTTACAGTCAAAGTGTAAGACAACAGGTACTATCTGGTGAAGACAAACTGAGAGATGAAGAGTTGGAGATGGTGTCTCTGAGCATGGCTGGCAGGTCTGATGGCATAACAGCAGGGTGTAATCTTCTGCTGTGCCCCAAACACCCGGATGCTGTCGGTAGTGGATATGCGAAACTTCTGTGCACCAGTAAACGCATCTTCTCTGTAACAGTAATTGGCAAGGGTCTCTTTTGGAGCTGTACAATAAAGACGTTTGCTTAAATTTTTCCCCACAGCTACATCTACTCCACTGTTAAGCAGCGTAGTAGACCTTAAGCTATAACAGATGCGGTGTGGACAGTATGTGTTGGGATTTTATGCTTTATCACTTCATAAAATGACAGCTTTGTTTTTTCTTTGTTTGTTACTGTTTCGTTCAGCTTGGATTGAACACTGATCGCTTGGACTAGGAGCTATGGAGTTGGGGTTTAGCTTTACCCTTAAGTAGGGGGTTATCCTCTACCTGTTGTTACCTTAGGGTGCAGCAGAGTATCTTATTGTAGTACAGCTGGGTGGTGAATTTCCACAGGTTTTCTCACCTTGTGTTCTCACTCAGGTCAGTGCTTTGGGGTCCTGGACCACCGCGGAGTTCTGTTCCTGGCTCCGTCCCCGTTGCCTTGTGCAAACACCTTTGTTCTTGCAGTGTGCTTCTCTTTTCTCCTGTCGTGAAGTTTGACTTTAGCTGAGTTAACCTGCCCGCTCAAGTCAGAGAGGTCAAACCCACAAGTCTAGGGATGTAGTCCCCGAGGTGAATCCATCCAGTGGTCTCTGCCACAGGGAACTGCAGGTGGGGCAAGGAAGAGGGTAATAGTCCCCAAAGCCCAGCAGCTACTGATGCAAAGTCAGAATAGTGATCTTGTGGTTTTTGGTTTTCTTTCTTTTTTTTTTTCTCTAATTGGGCATGTTGTTTCCTATTCAGTCCTCCTGTCTTTAGCCTGTCTCATTTGTGCATGTCTGTTTTGGTGAAACAAAGAAAAATTAGCACTGGGAGAAAGGGATTTAGAAACAATGATTAGGCTTTCTAGGCACAGAACAGGTATAACCTGTTTGACTTTGCTCACGCTTTGCCAAGCTTGCATCTTCCCCTTCTCCTGTAACTGCCGAACTAATGGTTGGCACAACTGTGTCCTTATGCATTGCATCTAAATAACAAGGTTACTGTCACTCAGTGATACAGCATTTAGCAAACAACATTGATGCAACCGTTTAAAACTTAAAAAAAGAGTTGTACTGACTGTTTTGTATCCTTTGGGATTGTGTAGCAGCTTCTGTTGAATTCTAAACAAAAAAAAGTTTTTATTTAGTAAATCTTTTGTCTTTCTAAAGTTGGTATCTCACTGAGTCCAAAGAGCAAACGCCTGAAATCTTCACTTAGAGCTGATAACCAAGAACACCCTCAGGAGTCCTACTGAGTTGAAGTTAACTATGTGCAAAATCAGATACCTTTAGATTATACGTTGAGTTTCCATGGGCTGTGTCCGGCCAGTATCTAATATTGTTAGTTACAAATTACAGCTTGCATGTTTGAGCTAGAGCTTCAGCAAATAGTAACAGCAGTAATAATACAAAATACTTGGGCCATTTTACAGAAACGAGAATAGATCTACATTTTGTACCAATACAGAAGGACTGAAAGTACTTGATGAAGGTCACGCAGCAAGCTAATGGCAAAGCCAGAACTGAAAGGTAGTCATCCCTCATCCAAGCTTTCCTCTGTGTTTGCTGGACCTCGCTGCCTCATGTGGATATCTAATCATCTGGACTGCTGCTGCGGTGGTCTGATGAAAGATTTCAGTCTTTTAATGGGATTTGAAAGTTGGGTAATAGTATTTCTTTCCTATTTATGGTTTAGTGTATAAACTAGAAAATGTAATATGAGTTTTTACACAGCTCCTTTTAAAACCGGCTGCATAAACACAGAAGTAAATTAAGCCTTACAAGTCTCCTCTGGGAACCCAGGAAACATTACCCTGTTTTCAAGGAGGAGGAAGCAGAACAGCAAAGACATGAATGTGATCGATCCCAGGTTACACAGTTGGTAGGGCTGGGAATAGCCTCCTGCTTTTACGACTCTGACCGGTCACTTGCATCAGAGTTGCTGAAGTTTTATTTGGAGGTTAAAAACACGGAAAGCAGGTGAGATGGCCCCTGCGTGGATCCGAGGGACTGGGTAGGAGGTGCACAGGACAAAAGGAATTCCTTTACCTCCCTCTGCCTCCTCCAGCTCGGAAAGGGTTACAGCTGAAATGCCTGTAACAGCCTCGGGAAAACATGAATCAGTGCTGGCGAGGGAAGGCAGAATGGGAACCCGGGATTGCAAGCTGCTTTGTGCTTTTCATTTAGGTATACCTTTTTTTTTTGGTGTGTGTGAAATCCAGTGTTTCAGACGGTCCCGGCACAGCTGACATTTGAGCCAGCCTGTGACAGAAAGCGGATCGTCTTAACGTGCCGTGTCAATAACCCCGAGTGGGTGCGTATGTGTTGTGGGGTGGGGAAGGCTGGAGAAGGGGAGGGAGAGGGGGAAGCAACCACCACCTCAGTCCTCAGCCCTTTCTCCTTGCCGCCTCCAGCCAGCTGCTCCTGCAGAGCCAGTGTGTGAGTATGAGTGAGTGTGCGAGTGAGTGTGAGCGTGCGAGTGCGTGTGCGAGTGCGCACAACATGGAGGGAGGGACTGGAGCCGCTGCCGCCGCCTTCACCAATATCTGTACGGCAGCTCTCACTGCGGGAACGATAGGAACTGGGAGCGATCTTGATGAATCTGGAAGGTCAGTACTATCAATAAATCACCCACAGAGAAATGCTCCTCGGAGACGCTTTCTTCCTTTTTTTTTTTTTCTTTTTAACCCTGTTTTCTCATAAATGGAGTATTAAAACGATACCGTATCTCCGAGGAATGTAATTGTTTCACAATTGAGCATAGCCAGCAATGTCTAGTAAAAATGTAGAGCGTGATTTAAAAAGGTAAGCGGGTCATTTTCACGTAGCAAATGCCACTTTGTTTTAATTTTTAGCGTATTTTTAAGCAGATGTATATGACTGTGTATCTTTTAAGCGGTTGAGTATTTGAATGGAGAAAGGTTAATTACCTCCTTCAGTCAGATTACACTATGCAGGTTACACTAGCATGTAGAAAGCAGAGAAAGTGTAATTTTGCATCCCGTTCTTGATGTGGCAGTGGTCCTCAAGGCGTTTTTTGGGTGAAGTGTATAGAATGTGGTTATTAGCATGACTGAAACTTGCATTTTTTTTAATCAAAAATGTAATATATCCTGTCCGTAGCAGAGTGGAGCACATACTCTCTCCTTTGGCTGTGTGAAAACAGCAATAGTCACAAGGGTTCTGTGCTGAGCTTTTTTTTTTTTTTTTCTTTCTAATGGATAACTAAGTGCTGTTGATATGGTATGGGTTTAGGAGCAGTAGTTCTGGAGTGCCAGGTTATCGTGCAGTTAAAATTCTTGTGGAATGAGACAGTGCTGATTATCTTCATGGCAAATCATCTCCTTCACCCTAGGCTTGGATTTGTACTGTGGCTGATATGAAATAAGCCTAGTGCTGTTGCAGTTCAATTGGGATTTTCTACTTCAGGGCTGAGAATGCATAAATATTTACTGGTGGAAAAAAAGGAGGGAGTTGAGGAACCAGTATAATTTAAAACTTGCAATCTTGGGCATGCTGTTACCGCCTACCTGGTTTACAGATCAAGGCTGTTTCTACCAAACTAAAAGTTATTTATGAACATAGCTGCCAGCAGCTGGAGACACGGGTTCTTGTTTCACTGTGTAATACATTATCAACAAAGTCTTGATAATGTGTGCTAACTCCACCCACTTCAACTTACACCGCTAGAAACCAAAGAAGAGTAGCTCCTACCGGCACTGCAAAATTTCTCTGTATTTGTCTGCCTTTTGCTTGCTTTCTTGGAGTATTTATCCTTAGGAAAGCTGCTACTGAATATCTTCTCATTGTTTGTGCTACATAGTGACTCAGGTACTGTGAGAAAGCTAGTTAAGTAATTTTGGTTCCCTTTACTCTAGAAATGAAATTGTATTTAAAAGTTAAAAGGGTATAGTGTGCTAATGCTGAAGCCTTTACACCCCACAACTTTGTGATGGAAAAAGCACAACACGCGATGTATTGTCACCCACGTATACAGGTGCACGCATGCCATAGAGGGTTTTGTAAATAGGAACACTGTAGGATTTTTGTCTGGTGTAAATTCCCTTGGGAACGTGTGGAGCTCACTCCGAATGAAAACTTGGACATTTGTGAGTATCTGGCAATGTCAGTGAGTGGAATACCAGGTCTGTGGCTAAAGACGAATCAAGTTTAGCAATGATTTGATACAACCTATGCAGTTTTCTTCCAAACGGGTCTTGTATTTCAGGGAAGTCTGCAGATTAAATATGTTTTAGTTCTGGCAGAGACAGCCCCCTTTTCGCTGCTTGTGCAAATTGTCCAGAGTATGACAGAACTTTGTATTAGCTTATTATGGTTGACTCTCTGAAGGGGAGACCTCTTACTGGTGTTGCCTTAGTGTCCTGCTTTTCAGTGTAGAGATAAAAATTTGTATTGTTTCTTAGAAGCAAGGCTTGCATTTAATAGGATTATAGAGGGTTTTTTTAACTTCATACTCTGTCCAGTGCTCCTGACTGATAACTTGGAGTGTGGGGAGTTTTCTGGTTATTGATGTAAAAGTAAATCCAGACAGAACGATCTGCACTCATGCATATTTTCTTTAGGAAAAAACCCCTGATTTTGAGTGGTACATCTAAGGGTTGCAGAATCCTTGCCCTACCCTGTAGCAGCAGCTTTTTGGCTGGGGAGGAAGAGGGACAGAAAATGGCAACTCCCTGAGCCTGTGAAAGAGCAGTCATTGCAAGGGACAGCCGGATCGCAGCACGAACAGCACAGCGGTGTACGTTACTTCAGATAGATAGCATCTTCTCCGAGGCCGGCCTCTGGTGATTTACGTGATGCATAACCAGTTCTGGGTGACTTGGCGTGTCGTGCCGTTACCCTGCTAGAGCTGCCCAGGGATTCCTAAACTGCCTTTGCTCCTGACCTCTGTGTGCCTTCGAGTTCCCCTTCCACAGCTTTCCCGTGCTCCAGCAGCCAGGATCGGGCTCTCCAGCCCCCCAGGATGCTTTCCGTGGAAGAAAAATCCCTGCGTCTGGCCTTACAGAAGGAGGGGGCAATTTTATCAGAGTGTTAGTGAGCACGTCCTTTGCCCCCTCCAGTTCCTTTTTGCAACAGCCAGCATATCAAATACACTGTGTGACATATCTTCAGTATTTATATCAAGAATACACACACAAAAAAATCCTTTAATCCCGCTTTGTCAAGCTTTTTGGTTTAATCTTTCTTTACTTGATACTTTCTGAAAACTTCAGGCCCTGCTATCAGGGATGGGAATGTAATATTTTTTTATTCTACTCCCGACAGTGGTTATTAAAGGAAGGTAAATCCCCTATTTTTCCACCAGTGGTCCTATGTCATAAAAAGGAATGTTATTCCCAGCTTCCATTCAGTTGTCAGCCTGGAGAAAAGGGGGAAAAACCCCCAACCATCCCACAGAACAGGTGGCGGAAAGGGAAGGTAAGGTGACTTGGAAATGGTGGATGTGATGGACAGAAGAACAACTGGGATGGGGTCTGAGCTTTCCAGTTGCGAGGAGAAAGAGCAAAGCAGGCAGCTGCCTAGCTGTTGAGTCAGAACAGGGTAGATTTCAATGTGTATTCATGCAAAAAGAAAAAAAAAGGCAGATGTACACCTTTTGTGCATTCCTTTGCATGAATGTATGTTGGAAATAGTAACAGGATGCAGTGGCAAGGGCTGAGAACTACAGTAGGCATCTCCTGGGTTTCCTTCAGTTGCTTAGAATGGCAACGTACTCTTATACTTAACTGTTTGTTGTTCTTACTTGTTTATTTGTTGAAGGAGCTTTCTTTGTAGTGTTTCTGGAGAAAGATGATGTTTGCAAACAAGTTTGAAGTGTATAGCCAGGAAGCAAATGAAAATACAAACCTCAGCGCTTAGGTGCATTTCACACTCATGCCTGCTGCTTTCTTCTGGCCTAATGGTAGGGAGCGGAGAGTGATTTAGGGTGGGGATGATGGGAGGAAAAAGGGGAGGAATTTGAACTTGGTACCCTTGCTTTGAAGCGCCATTTATATTCTAGCTTATCTTACGTGCTGTGTTCATTCCTTCTGAAACTGTGAATGTGAAATTTGTTATCCCAGCACCTCTGGAGACACCTCAGAGGTGACTTAACGCCTGTTTTTCTGTCAGTTGCCTTGTTTTACGCAATCCCTAATCTAATCTGGTTTTCTTCCTTCTTTGGGTAAAAGAGCAGGAAAAGCGTGATACTTACCAAAAGATCGGTTACAGTTTTCTTTCCAAGCTGATAGCAACCAGTGTCTGGCCAGAGGTGCTTTGTGGTGGCAAAGACCACGCTCACTTACAAGAGGTGGTGGTTGTAATTGGCAGCACAGCGTGCGGCAGAGCCAAGCGTGACCCTCCGTTCAGCCTCCTGGGCGAGGAACAGTGTGTCTGTGTTGGATCATCTGTGTTAGATTATCGTCATGGCCTCCGCTTTAATTTATAAAGGGTTGCCCAGCCTCGCATTCCCTTTCAGTAAGTCCCATGGCTGAATAAACTTCTGAACCATCCAGAAGATGACAGTGCATTACTGCTTGTTGGGTTACATATTTGCAATTACTCAAGGTTCATTCTAAAGCTCCTCGGCGGTCTGAAATCTCTGGTTAATCAAACTTGGGGAAGGACTTTTAACCTGACACTTCTCATAATGTTAAAGACTAGAAAGCCCTTGTTACGTTAGCGTGCCAAGAGTTTAACACAGCTCGTTGTTTTTTAATTCAGACAGTTCAAGCTGGGGGCAACTTTAGCTGGGTGATCACAAGCATCCTATTGCTTTTGCTGAAATAAGATGACGGCTTTGTTGGACGTTGAGCTGATATGCAGGCACTGCTAATGGCTTGCTTTCTCTTGGCAAATGAATTTAATACAGTGTGTAGTCCTGGTGGGATTTAACCACTCTTAGAAGGGGCAGTTCTGTTGTTATGACTCTCCACTTGATCTGAGTCTCTGTGTGCAGCTCACTGTTGTAAACCAAATGTGACACGCTAATGAACTCCAGCAATGTGCGTTTTCTTCTTTTCATTATGTATTATACAGCAATTTTCCTATTTGCAGCGCTATGGAATAATCAAGGATTTCTCAACATTTTTCCCTCAGGGTTTACAAATTAGTGCTCCAAACCTTGTTCAGGACTGGAATGTGGCAGATGAGATTTCAGCCCTTAAGCAGCATTTTAACCATGCAAGCATGCTTTAATTTCTGGCCCCGTTTCTCCATTTGTGTATTTCAAAAGGTTTTTGTCCTTTTAAAAAGTGAAACTTAGCAAGATACTACACAAACTTTTTTTCTGAAACATAAATACAGAATTTCCAAGCCTTTTCAATCTGTTGTTCTCTGTACTTTTCTCTTACTGATACTGTAATGGAACAGCTGTATTTACTGTATTAGATAAATGTAATTTGTACACATACGTTGTATCTCTTTGCAGCTTGTTCAGTGTCGCTGTGCTGAATTCTATTTCAGGACTTGTAAGTGTGTTGGACTTGATGCATGTCTTGCTTTTTAAAAAATTATTTACATGAAGTGTCTTAACTCTTTTGAGTGCATATGCCTACAGTGACCATGTGAAAATCTGATTGTTTTTTAAATAAAGATGTGCTGGGAGAAAAATTTTGAGAACCGTATCAACAGAACTCATGAAATCAAGAGTCAAAAGGTAACTAAAAAGAGCACTAAACCATTTATGACTTTTTTTTTTTGTGGTTTCTGAGCAAATCTCTTAATTCGGAGTGATGGGAAGAGGGGCCGTGACACAATATTTTCATGTTTTCCATTAGTGATATAACAGTAAGGCTAGAACTTCGTATGGCATCAAACACACAGCACGCCCCTTGCTACATCTGAAATAAGATTGAGTTTTAACGTCGGGCATGTGGCCTATCACACTTTTTCACGTGTTTGAAACATAGATGTTCTCCTTTGAAAACAATGCCAGCTCCTGAAGACTACCTTTTGCATAAGCACAACCTATTTGAAACCAACTCTCAGTAGTTATAGTCTAGGGGAACATCCAAAGTGTTAAGAGCAGATTTGAAGAATTTTCTTAAGTTAAATTAATCTCATATGGTACACCAAAAGAAAGGCAGACTAGATGGAGTACTTTTCCAGCCAGAAACAAGGCATGGGTTGCGAAAAATAAAACAAGAAGAGGAAACTACAATGATGTCTTAATTTTGCACGGTTTCATCTGATGTACAGTGTTGACAGCTCCCCTTTAAAAGCGGGCTTTCCGAGCTTCTTAGGCTACCAAGGGAGCTGCTTATAGGCACACATGAAAATACTTAGATTTTCATAGACCGAAAATCTCCATTCCCTATTAATGATTGGGAGAAACAAGGCCAATGGAAGAGATCCATTTCAGAAGACGGTTGTTCTTAAATCCCAGTATTTGTGGTTGCAGAGAGCCGTTAAATTCATGCCCAGAAGGTTAACCAAAGCTGTTTTGACTTTTTTTCGTCTACAAACTAATTTGTTTAATACTGCCACGGTTGCTCATAGCTTTTCACAGGAGCAATATAATGAGATTAACAAGCCTCTGATCGCTTCCATATCTGATACTTAAATCCCCATGGGAAGCTGTGAAAGTGTCAGAGCTCTGTTGCTCTTGTATGGGGGCTGCGCTGGCAAAGCTAAGGGTTCTTCTTTATGTAAGATGTTGTAGATTTGGTTGCTGCGATGATGGAGTAGCTAAGCTTCAATCTGTAGCCTTGGAGCCAGCGTGATTTTAAGGAACAGAGAAGAGATTCTGAGGCTGCTAGCCAGGGGTTCATTATTGGAAAGAAAAGACAAACACCCTCCTTCTTCCCCCCTGCGATACTCTGAAGAGGGAAGCAAGTTTCATAGGGAGATAATTATGCTACTGGAAAAACTGCTGTGACAGCTCACAGTACCGTAAGAGGAGTTTTTGTGGGGAAAGAGCCATATTAGACATACCAATTCCTTCCCTTTTTCTCCTGGTTAGGTATGGTGTATATGCATAGCGTTGTCCTGAAGCACTTGGTACTTGCCTCCTTGCCTTTGCTCCTTCTGCCTGCTTCAGGCTAGTAGGCACCAAGTTTGTTTTCAAGTGAGGTAGCCCCCAGGCTGCAATGGGCATACGGAGTGACACCTGAATTGTATTTTCCCCTGCTTATAAAAGCATCCATGATTGATTGATTGAGTGCAAAATTAGAAGCTTTTTCTTAAAACCAAAACCAAAATGAGGGAGAACTGTGCATAGTTTTAGTTAAAAAAAAAAACAAACAACAAAAAAACCCCAAAAAACCCCCAAAACAAAAACCAAAACCCCAAACACCAAAACCACAACTCAGTATTAGATTTGAAGCAGTGTGACATTCCTGTGCTTTCTTTACCCATGCCTTTAGTATTCTTGAGATGTTAACAGCTGCAATACATATTTTGGAGAAATCTCCACCAGTTTCCATGTTAGATCTCACTGTGCACCTCCATATAGCTTACAGCCCCTCCTCTTTAAGGTGCCTGTCTGATTTTGAATTAGTTTCCCCCAGTTTCCCAGTGGTGTCTCTCCAGTTGACAAAAATGGCTTCTCTCCAGTTCTTCAGCAGTAGTTAGCTTGGTGGACCTGTTGCTTTTTGGCTTATGTGTAGGACTGATTAGAGGTATCGTTCCTATTCTCCACGCTTCAGTGTATGTTAACAGACACTGGAGACACCCGGATCACACAAAAACCTTTTCTGCAGCAAATGTATCTGGTTTTGAATACATTCTCCCTTTCCAAGGGCTTGACCACACATGGAACTTCTCAGGAACAGCTGCTCACAAATAATTCCAGATGCGGACAGACCCTGAATACAATATTATGTTCTGTATTGGGCCTATTTATGCTGACCTTTTCCAATCCTTTTTATTGCTCTGTAAGCTCAGGATTACCTCTTTGCTCATTTAAAATATAATTTCTAGATACTTTTAAATCTCAGAGTTCACACACAAAAGCTGAAACTCCTTTTATTCTTTGCTCTATTTTTCCCTTCGTTTGGGGTTGGCAAATTGAAGGTGCTTTGCTGCTATTGCAAGTGTTCCTCTAACAAGAGCTGTAGGATTTGCAGGGTCTGCAGAGCCGTTGGGTGCGCAAGCGGTGAATGCTGGTCTTTGCTTTGCCGCTTATGAACTTCAGGAGAGAATGTTAGCCCCCTGAGAACTAGTTACTCAGTTACACACTCAGACCAGAAATGGTGGTATTGTATGGCAAGCGAAAATCTGAACTTCTGGGCCACAAGACTTTGTGAAGATAAAGACTTCCCTTCCAGGAATACTGAATTCAGTTTCTTGATTACAGTTCTCCTTATTTCTTTTTTTGATGAGGAAATGTCAGAACAAAGGTAATTAGAAATCCTCTAAATTATTTTCAGATGAGTCAATGTTAGTCAGTTGACTAACGAAATGTATACTTGACCACATTTACATGGACAACCGCCAGGAAAGCCACCCGAAAGAGTAGGGCTGGAATGGCTTGAACCTTCTTGGCTGCCCACTGTTCAAGGAAGAGCATGTGTAGCTACGCCAGCTGGAATGCAGCTGCTCCTTAAATCTGGCACCTAATGTCGAGCCCTGTCAAAGTACATATAACATTGAAGAATCCTGTTTGCAGACAGAAAAGTGTCAGCGAAGACTTGGACTTGCAAGGGTGGAGGGAAGTGCTGTTATGTCTCTGTATGCAAGTCTTTCAGACTTCCTACTTTGGAGACAAAATCTGTTGGGGGTTCAAAAAGCCGTGATGGGTTAATACAGGGCCCCCCCAAAAAAAATAAAAGGGAAAGTATTCATGTAGATGTCTAGTGGTTCCACAGATTATCGATGGCTCTACTCCCATTCAAGCCTGTGCTCCATCAGCAATCTGCAGCTCTCCAAAATGACTCATACCGTCTGGAGTACAATCCGTTAAGAGAATTTGATACCACTTTGTGTTTTTGCTATGCCCTTTTTCTCTGGATTCTGTGGAGATAGGTTTAGTGACACACGTGACATTACTGAAAAGTGCTATATAAATGCAAATTTCAATGTCATTGAGAGCAATAGCGTAAGCACGTGATGCTAATTCATGGGGCAGAAACCTCCTCCTAGGCCTTTTCGGTACTTTCTGCCCCTTTGATCAGTAGTAAAGATGTTAAAAATACTTGATGTATTTGGGTGCTAATGCAACATAGCTGCTATGTAGAATTTCAGAAAAACATTACTAAAAAGAAAAAAGTTAAAGCTGATTTGGTAAACTCTTTTTTCTAGTTTTTATTTGACTCTTTTCATACCTTGTAAATTATCATGGCAGGAATTAACAGCAGAAAATTGCGGTTTATTTTCAGTTATGTGTTTCCTTTTGTGCTCAGTCTTTGGATCTCCGTACAATGGAGTTAATACATGCATTCTCCTGGCAAATAGCACAACCAGGCATCCGTCACAGATTAAATGAGAAGGGAGAAAGTATCTGTAATGTCATGAGGTAAATAATTACATATTTTCTATTTTTCTTCCTTCACGACTGTTTTACTGGCAGATATGACTTGCTTTTTATGAGCAAATGTTAGATTGAGGAAAGAGATGAAGTTGTGTGAAAGAGGAGGCCTGTCTTAAAACTGTCACGCAGCTGTGTAGGGAGCATGCCGTACCTTTAGGAGATAGCGATGTTAGTAAAACTATGTGTATACACAGTAGCAGAGTGAAAAACGTAATATGCGCTTGCATACGTTATACATTTTCTTTCCTGTTCTCTTTCTTAAGGGAACGGAAAATATGTTCGTTAGTGGAAACAGTATAGATATCTTTTTTATGTGCTTGTTTGGTGTCCTAATGCAGTAGACTGATGTAAGTTTGCAATTGTGTTTGAAATTTGTTTGGTTAAACCATCTCACTGTTGTCACACGTAGAGGGCTTCGACTTTTTCTCTGCCTGTTGATGTTACATTTCTTCTGCCTGTGCTTGAGGCTGGCCAGGGCACGGGACAATCTCGTATGTGACGCACTTCTCGTCGGGAGTGACAGAAGTGAAGAGTAATGTATGGTCCAGTGCTGACTCATAGTCCTGTGCTTGAACAGAGTAAGTATCACACACAATTTAGAGAGATCACAGTAAAATTACCAGGGCTCCCAAAAGGATTTCTCCATCTTTTTAATTCTAGACTCTCTTATAGCTTCTTCCAGCCGTTCATCTCTTCCATGATACGGTAATACCTTACGCTTGTGCTGGCCTGCGTTATTTTATACCAAAGATGGTGGGTTTTGCCATTCTTTGTTTCCTTACTGGAATTTCTACGTAAATTAGGCTGCATATATGCATTCAGAGACTGAAAGACTCATTTTAAAGAAAGGCCGATTTACTAGAGTGGCTTTTCATCTATAGTATGACTGACCCCTCAAGCATTTAAACACTAGCAGTCAAGTTACTAAAAAGCCACAAGATTGACTTTAAAAATTATGCCTTTTAAGGTGCACTTCGATTATTTTTTTAATTTGTCCACCAGTTTGAGTTTTTAAGTGCAAGATGGGTTATGTTGTTCACCTTCCCTCTGCAAGATGATTTAGTAATTACAGTGAAAACAGAATATTTCTTCACTGTTTGACTCCGTGACTGGAGCTTTGAACATACGAAATGCTGAGAGACTTGCAGTGAAATGACGAGAATTTCTAACATTGAGTCTTGCACGTTGTATTCTAATGTGCTTATAATTCAAGGTCGCGGCTAGTCTCAACGACATTTATGCAGGTCATGTAAATCCTGGTGACTGGTCTGGCAATAAAAATACTTCCCCATATACTTTTCCTCAGGTCCTTGAAAACCAACAGGCAAGATACGTTTTCCACATGTGCGCGTATAAATACGTAGACAGTTTTTGTTCTCTCTGACGGGGATCTGAAGTACAGCTTCACACAGAATTGTGTTGTACTGGGGCGACGTCTCCTGCTCTGCGCGGGACTTTATAAATATATGCAGAAGGTAGGCAGCTAACTTCATCTCCCCTTCTCAGTGGGTGAAGGCAGAATTTCAGGTACTGGAAGAGGCACTCGGGTAATGCTGTCTGCCTTGTAGCGTTGCTTTTTGTCTCCTACAGGGAAATGACTGCAACATGTATGTATATTTTTTAATTACTTTTGTATGTCGTGTTGAAGTACCCTGAAATACCGCTTTGACTTCAGAGTATGTAATGGATTTCATGAACTCCAGCTCCGCAGCAACAGAGGGAAGACAAGATGTTGATCTCGCTGATGCAGCAGACTTTGCAAATGAGATTTCATATCTGATTACAGCTAACAATATAGCGACATAGGATATGGCATTGGTAACAAATACCCATTGAGATGTAAAAATGTTGTTGAAGCCGATGCCCACACAGGCTTTTTAATTAGTACCTGACCTCTTTTTGCATGAGGATGTGCCTCTGTATAGTGAAAATTTTTGACAAATCCCCAGTGGCTCATAAAAGAACAGAAAGTAACTTTTTTGGCCTATTCTCCCTTGTGCATACACAGTTTTCTTGCTGCCTGCTAAGGAAGAAGTCTTATCAGGGAGTCTGGATGCGCAGAAATTGAAAAACTCATAGGAAAGCACTTCAGACTGCTACTTACTAGAAAAAAGGACTTGTGCGACTGTAGATAAAATATATGATGTGATATTGCATGGAGTTTTGAGGATAATACATCTCTGGCAACTTACCCGGGTGTTACCTGCTAGAAAAAAACCTGTTTGTTTGACTGTTTGGCCTGAAAGAGACAACAAACATTTCATACTCAGGGATGCTATTGTCTGTGCCTGCCCATTTGAAAACACTGGGACCTGTACGAGACAATAGCATGTGGTGAAACTGCAAAGACAAGCATGCAGTAAAACTGCAGGATACATAGTGTTCCCGTCCACATTTTTCTAAAATGAGTCAAAAAGTTGAAGCAAACAGGCTAGTTACTAAATACTGACTCAGAGCTGTGATGTAGTCAAGGGGCCCCAGGTTAATGCACCAGATGTGACTTCCTGGAGAATCGATTTATTTAGCCCGTTACGTTAACGAAAGGCGAGAGGTTGCAGTAATCCCGTGCTTCTCGCGTGGCTCGCTGCGCTACGGGGAGGAGAGTGCCGAACGTTAGAGAGGAGAAAGGTACCGGTAGGGTCATGGCATTGCAAACTCCCGGGCAGCGGGTGAGCGTGAGTGCCACGCACCGCCTCGGTGATCAGCACAACTGCGAGTTAACGTTACTGTCTTTTGCAGAGCGCTGAGGAGCTCTTGACTGATGTTCCAGGCCCTTTGGCTACCAAGTCGTGCGTGGGGAGCTCCAGGCAGAGCGCTGAGATTCCTGGCAGTAGAATGCGCCGAGAACTGGCTTTGTTTGGGGTTTTAAAGGTGTTTTATTATCACTCATCGGGTTATGGAAATGCTGATCGGTAGGGAGTACAGCCATGTGCGCAGCACAGGTAGCAAACAAGAAATACTGGTTTGGGAAATAACTTTCGTCATCTTCAGTGCTGTTTAAAGAGGAGCAATACTGAAACAGAGCTGCTTGTTATATGACTGCTCTTGGTAATGACTGTACCTTTGCTTGTGTATGTCATAAATATTGTGATATAACTATCCTCGGAAAAAGATGTATTAGGAATTCTAAGGAAGCCAACAGCCAACGAGTTTACTATATAGCGCATTAGAATTTGTACAGATATAACCTCAGACTAGGTGAAATATACTTGCTTTTGCTGAGTCTATAAATAAGTTAGTCCTATGCCTGCTGATACCATGCCTTGTCTCTCAAACATCCTTTCCCAAACCTGGCCCAAACATTCCCCCTTTCCCAGCTGTCCTAAAACACTCTTTAAGTTAGTTAAATCAGAGAAACAGTACCCATTAATGTTTGATGCTTTCTGGCGCTAAGTACAAACAGAGCAGGAAGGAAAAACAAGCACATCAAGGGATGCCTTTTGCCACTATCATGAACCTCAGAACTTAATAAAAATGATACTTTTTCCTAGCTATGTAGGCATCTTGAGTGTACAAAAAGAAATTAATTGAACCCGATGAGCTCTCTGTGCAATAGCGAGTGTGCGGCAGCATGCTGGTAGGAAATAAGGCATCGAATCTGAGAAAGGGGTTGGTTCGATGTTTTCAGTCACCATTTCTGACTGCATCGCTTTGCCTGTAAATGATCGGTGCTAGGTGGTTCTGGCAACCCAAAAAGTGGGAAGTGTTGTCCTGGTGGGAGTGTGGCCTGGCAGGCAGTGTCACGTGCAAACACAGTTTGTGTGGTAGGAAATCTTCTTCTAACACTGTGTTAAGTCTGTTTGCACGTGCTGGGAAAACAAAATGATGTCATTTTTAGCGAACTTATTTAATGACTGCTGTATTTAAAATGAAACAAGAGTCTGTTGAAAGCTTTAATTTTATAACGGGAATATAAGATGATATCAATCTCCACCCAAGAACAGAAAAGGGTGTCATTTTTTATTAACTGTGCTCCCTCCTGTAGGTTTTTCAAAATGTAATGGGAGGCGTCAGGTCTGGATGGTATTGCCTGTTCGTTTACTACATGAAAAATAAAGCACAGCAAACTAGAAGAGGTTACTAATACAGTTCATTTAGAACTAATACTAGTAACTAGAGGTTACTAATACACATCATTTAGATTTTGCTTTAACGATTTTTATAGTTATCTATGAGGATCTTAAGAAACTCATGGAAGTAGTTGCAAAAGGTTTTCTTGCAAAACACGTTGCTGTGTCTTACATTAAATGTAAAAAAATTTTGGCTAATTACCGGATTAATTTGATGTATTTCAGAGACAAGAACAGAGCAGCTGATTCTTCTTTTATGTTCTGTGTGACATAAAGACCAACTTGGGTAGCTATCACAAATGTTTTTCCAAACAAGGAAAGAATATTTTTTAAAAAAAAACAGATTTCTGAACAAAGTTTGCAAAAAGCATTTCAATTTCAAACCTGCAGAGGAGGGAAGGCGCTCTGGCTTGGGCTGTCACATGGAATAGTGTCTCACTCTGTGAACTGCCCGCGAGCGTCAGGCTGGGGATGAAATTAGAGTTGAGAGAGAGATGCAGATAACCAAGCCATAACCCTTTGGGAAGCCACCAGCCTCGTTCTGCGTGAGAGTAGAGAGACAGCCTGGCTCGGAAATGAACCTTCTCATGAAACAAGAGAGATTCAGCTCCTGTATCAGACAGAAAGATTTCTAAAGCACAAAAAGTGGCAACACGTCCTGCTTAAAAACTCTGAAGCCTAATTCCAGTTTGCTTGCAGTTGAGGTCAGGCCGTTCATTGCCGAAGTGGCCATGAAAGTGTGAAGCAGAAGTGGAGATGGCTTGGGCCTGGGGGTGGCCTGGGTACTTTGGGCTAAGGAGGTACCGGGCAGCAGCAGGGCAGCTCCAGCTCCAGCGGTGCGTTGCGGAGAGAGGGAGGATGCGCAGGCTGGGCCCCCGGGGGAGTCTGGGCGGGTGCACGGCCCGAGAGCTCGCACACATGGCTTGGCTGATGTAGGGTAGTTCCTTGTGTTGTATTTAAGTAGTTGGGGTTTCTGAAGCCTCAATACCCAGCCTGTAAGCAAGTCCTGAAACCATGCTCCTCAGCTTTTCTGTCAAGCTGGTAGTTCGGTGCTATTTTTTCTCAATTTTTTTCTATTTCAGACTCTTCATTTTTCCCTCTCTCCCTCTAGGTGTGATTTTCCTCTTTGGTAAAGAGATTTAGTGATGGTTACGGTCTCATTTTTGTTGCACTGGGATTATCCCTGGCCTGATGACAAGATGAACTTTCTTTTCTGAGCGTTATGGTAGCGGGGAGGTGACGTGAGGAGGGGGAGCGGATAACTACCTTTCTGGGACATTTGATTAGCTGTTCAGCTGCTCTGCAAACCCTATCCTCAATTGGAGTCTTTTGGAAGTGCTGCCTGTCAGGCTGCTCTGTTCCCTGGAAGTTAAGTTATATCTTACAATTTTATTCCTTTGTTTGCTATAGTCTTACCTCTTTTATTTTTTTGCAGCTATTCTCTCACAGCCTTCTCTTTTTGCGGAGTTATTCATTATGCACTAAAAACTCTTTTGCAGGTGTCAGTTCTAAAGTCATCGTGATTATGGAGGGGGGGGGGGAAGGCTTGAAGAGCTCTGTTTACTGCCATTTTCCTGCGCACTGAAATTAATGTGCACTGGTTTCAACAATATCTCATTTCGTTGGGAAGGCTAATAGACCGGTCACTTCATTATCCTGCCTTTCTGCACAAGTGCCAACGTAATAGAAACGCTTTCATTTTCCAGACTACACTTTGGGTGCTTGAGACAAATGCTTTCAAAAGCTGATCCACACTTTCTATTTTTTCTGTCAAACTGAAAAAGCTATAAAGCTGTTCATCACCTGTCCTTTTAGGTTAGCATGTTGCACCTGCAACCCTTTCTAATGTCTTAAAAATAATCGGACAGTGTGCTTTCATTGGTAGGTACTTTACCAAATCATTAAGGCTTTATTTGTCTATTTGTTTATTTTCCCAAGAGGGCATTTTATTACTGACAGCGTGAGTCAGGACAATTAAAGGTTGCAGTGAAATATTCCAGCTTCTGATGTGGTGCAATATGAGCTGGAATGAAATGTTGTTACCTTAGTCATACTGAAAAAAAACCCAATTAACGCACTGTATGCTGTGTTACCTGTGGGACAGAACTCTACCAGTTATCTCTTCCCAGTAACTTCATCCCTGCAACGTCCATCATTGT
>NW_009597504.1:27803-108841 GCF_000690535.1 Cariama cristata
GAGAAATGTTGTTCTTCTCTGTGTGTGTGTGCAAACAGGTGGTCAGCATGGAGTTAAAAAGTGTTTTCTTCACGGTCGTGTTTTATGGGGAGAAGGCTCTTACGAAGGAAAGAAAGCAGCCAGGACTCTTGGGTTTTATTGCAGGCTTCGCTGACTCAGCCGGTACTGAGTCTTCTGGTGCATTACTTACCCCATTTTTAAGCAACAGTAACAAAAATAGCTGTTTTCCAGGAGCATTTTGACTTAATTGTGAAGAGCTGTGCGGCTCAAGTATAAAAATTACTTCAGGGCAAAATTTTACTTTATTCCTGTTGGTCTTTTGAAACAGCATTGAAAGGTGGATTTAGTGGCTGGGGGTAATTTTTAGCAGGATTGGCCTGTTTATTAGCTTTCAAGCCCCTTGAATTAGAAGAATTCTGCCCGAGGCACCAGGGAGCGGTGGATGTTGACACAGGTGTCAGGACCACGCTGCAGATGTTGTGATTCTCCTCTCCAGGACTTTCTGTTTTTAACTAACTTCTTTTGACACAACAGCCCAGGGTCCATCTTGATCCCTCATCGCCAACCATCCAGCTACACAAAGACATGTATTTTCATGTGCTAGCCGTAAAGTCCCAGCTTTCCTTGCCTTGCAGGGTTTAATTTTCGCAGGAGGGGGAATGGACGTTGTCTTGCGTTAGCCATTAAGGGTGGTACGATGGCAAAGGAAAGCGTTTAGAAAATCATTCTAAGTACTGTTACCTGTTCAGCTACCCTAGCCAGATTTTGTGGCCTTTTCTCCCCTTCCCTCTGACTTTATAGTTCCCCGCTTTAGCTGACGTAGTTATACAGATACATTCTGTTGCACAGAGAAGGTGTTGGCATCCTCTCGTCTTTTATTTCCCTGATGCATAAGCAAAATGGTGGCAGAGATACCACGTAGAATTTATACTGGTGGAACCATGCCAGGAGTGATTTTAAAGGCAGAGGAGAAGGAAGCGATAAGGCATGGTATTTTTCAAGTGATTGGGTTTGCCAGTGAAGAATGATGGAAAGGAATTACGGTTACCTGATAGTATTTTTTTTTTTTTTTCTACCCCAGCCTTGCAAAGCACGTAAGCATCTGCTTAAATTTCACTGGACTTCACCACGTGGTTCAAACCAGGCAGCTACGCGAATGCCTCGGTGTTTCTCCTGCGGCTAGGTTCCAAACTGAAGGGAGGGTAATGCTTCGGTGGTAATTTAGGGGAGTAAAGGAGTAAATGTTCTTGAAAAGCTATTTGCATAAAGGTTTGCAAAGGGGAGAATGAGTGTGAGAATGTGTTCAAACTGAGCAGTGAAATCTGCACAGCTTGACTTGCCTCATCCATCTGGTTGGACTACATTATCTATGTTTAACAGATTACATTTAATCTTACCATTTCAGGGAGAGCTGTTGAGCCTCAACAGACACGGGAGAGCCATCCTGTAAAGTTATGCAAGTAAAATGGGAGCTTAAATTTTGTGCTAGATTCTCAGGAGAACTACGGAGGCGGTGCAGAAATATCGTGTCATCTGTCTGTCCTGACCACGTTCGTTGGCTTGCCAGGCCAGGAGACGGGGGGTGACTCGCCGGCTTTGCCACGCTCCTGCTCCTCTCCGGGTTTGTGCCGGATTCCCCAGGCTAGCATTTTCTTTTTGCTCTGTGCTTATCTGACTTCTGTC
The DNA here is from genome assembly GCF_000690535.1 of Cariama cristata. Lineage (NCBI taxonomy): Eukaryota > Metazoa > Chordata > Aves > Cariamiformes > Cariamidae > Cariama > Cariama cristata. The sequence continues at coordinate 29,487 of NW_009597504.1, forward strand.
CTGGCTTTAGCTTCCTGTCGTGTTGCTCACCAAGAAAAGCCGATTGTCAGCCTACCTGGGCAGAGGTAGTGGTGAAGCAGGGGTTAAAGCCAGCTCAGTTTCCTGCTCCTCTGCTTGCTCAGGTGTGCTGCAAAGGGTAATAAAGAATGGCTGATTAGGACAAGCAACTTTCTGTGCAGAGCTTATGGGACTAGGCAACATTCCAGGCTGGGGACTCTTCTTGTTTCTCTTTATTTATTTTACTTATTTTTTTAATGGCAGCTGTCATTTCTTATGGAAAAGACTTTCCTATCTGCTGCTATATTTTTTTTCTTTTTTTATTTATTTTTTTTTTCTTCTGCTGAGTCATTGCACAACTCAACAGTCATTTGTGTGGCTTGCTTCCTGGAGCCTTGAATCTGTTTGTCACGTACCTTTCTTCTTTCTTCCTACATTTAATGTAACTGCACTTGTTTCAAGCACTTCTGCACGGCGGAACTCCTTTCAGGTGGTCCCATGGTATCTCTCTGTGATCAGGGTGAGTGAGGCACGTACTGATGGCAGAATTTGTCCTGTGCTCCGTAAGCTGTTATTCCTGTGATAATGTTAACATTTTAAAATTATTCATTTTCTTTACACAGAGGCAGCTGATGAATGCAGACGTATTATGTTGTAACGGAGGGGACAGAAAACCTTGTTTGCTTTTTGCCTTTTCATACATTCTACTGCTGGCATCTGCTTAGACAATTAAACACCTCTCATATTTTTCATCCTCTATAATGCGTTAGCGGGGGGTCCTCTTTTTGCTGTTCTTTGAGTGTCTTTTCAATCTTGACTTATCTATGAATATATAATTCACTTTTCCCCCTCTTTCTTTGTCCGTGTCCCCCCCTTCCTTCTGCCTTTAAAATTGAATTGGTGTTTCAGGGATTTTCTTGGCCTGCCTGATGTAAAATTAAAGATGTTACCTAAAGCCACAAAATTGTGAAGCAGTGCAATTAATACTTTTTGTTTTAAAAGGGTGAAACTTTCTGGCTAATATTTTTTCAATTTTAAACTTTGTTCTCAGTCACAGGTTGTTTCTGTGATGATTACATTTTGTTGCTCATAGTTTGCTTTTCAAATTAAAAAAAATACACAGAAGCTTGACCCTTTTTTTTTCCCCCCAAAGTGTTTGTGTTTCCAGTGCTTCACCCCCCAGTTAATTAGACATAACAACCAACAAAACTGTTCTTTTTCCTGAGCTCTGGCATTCCCAAAGGATTTGGGTGATGTTGCATGATGAAGCATTGCGGCACCCTTACAACCTCAGGTCCTCAGCTCCAGCATTTGCAAAGCTGAGATAAACGTCCCAAATTCTCTTCGCTCAGTATGGAGAGACACATGCACGCATGAGGATGAGATCTGCAAAAGCCCACGTGAGGCTTCACAGGACAGGAGGTGGCCAAAGTCTAAAGGTGGTCTCTGTGCAGTGTGTTAAGGTCTTGCTCATCCCTTCTTGGTGAAACTACATCCCAATGCAGGTGAACTAAAATGATGCTGTGGCCGAGCGAGGCGTTTCCACCCTGCTACTTTCATTAGACCAACAGGAGTTCTTGTAGCCATGTGCTCTGCTGCAGATCCAGTGGAAAGCTGGTCCTTTTAAAAATTTATTTATTTTTCCTCCAGGGCAGCATCTGTAGAGATGGGCAAGCACCTCTGTTGGCACAGGGAAGAGATGGCATCAGATGGCTGGGGAGAGATGGGGAGCTGCCCCTTTTTGGAAATAGCATGGCTTCCTAGGCTGTTACGGAAACCTCATCACTGGATAAAAGTGCTGTCTTGAAGCTGTGCTGCATAAGCACTTCGATAGTACTGATCTCTGCAGCCCAGTACTTCTATGTTTAGTGGTCCCAGTAAGTCTTTCTGTACGTAGCTTACTGCTTTCTCTCTCTTTTTTGCAAGAGGTTCAGAAGGTAATGGGGAAAGGAGAGGAGGAGGTATTGCGTAAAACCTTAGTGGTCAGAGCCACAGATTGGGAAACAGCGGACTGCAACGCTCTCCTGAGCCTGTGCAACTGTGTTCACTGTGAGAGTGCCCTAATTGTCTGTTGGTAAGGTGGGCTGGGTTCTTGTTCACTTCTACATCAGGCTGGAACATTTTGTGTTAAGGATTGGGTGAGAGCAGAGAGTGCGTGATCCTCTAGTCTAGTCTGCAGAGGAGGGTGTTCTCCCCGAGTCTTGATTTTTTTTTTTTTTTTTTTTCCCTCCAGGCCCTGATAAGGCATTTGGTATTGACATGCCTTAGGATAAAAGCTGTGCTGCTGTGAACGGTCTTTGTGGTTAGGAACTGTGAAACTGAAGTTATTTCCTACTTTGGGCTCAGTCTTCCTTTGAAATATTGGCTAAGTTTCTTGAGCTGTCAGTTACTTTGGGTTTTTGGAAAATGGATGGAGGTATTCTCTTTGCTCACCTGTTGTCTGCTTTGATGTAGGTAGTCCTTGCCTTGACATTTTACAGTCTCCTGGCATATCCAAGTACAGCATTTAGCATAATTGGGGTCACTAGGCACTAAACAATACTGCTTATTATCAGAAGCCCTTACAATATAGGTTGCACATTGTATTTCAGTATTGAGCTGCTCTGAGTAGCCTTTAGAGTTAATGTTTTTGTTTTACGATGTACCATCTCTCAGCCTCTCCTCCAAAAATAAAAATAAATCTAAATTAGACTGAAGCCTTAGCTAATTGTTCTTTCTCTATTCATCTCTGTGGCAGCAGGAAAGCTAGCAGCAGGGTTTCCATTCACAGCAGACATGCGTGCCAGCCCAAATGCTTTTGTACCAAAGATGCATGCGTGGGTGTTGAAGGTAAAAACGACTGGACGGTAGTGGTTGCAGCTGTATCCTTGAGAACTCAGGGCAAGGGAGATCAGTGATCTCTCTCCTGTATGTTGGATTTTTTTATTATTAACTGAAAAAGATATTTCACAATTGCAAATTATTCCAAAAGTAAATGTTTTTTCAATGTTAAAGGCTGCATCAACACTGGATCTGTTTGCAGTGCTGGCATTGGTTCTGCACAAGGTAAGAATGGAAGTGTACTCTGAACCACTGCGAGACATTTTGACCCCTATAGCACCTTTATCTTCTGGTCTGCGTCCAGCTCTCGGGTACCGCTTCCACTTGTCACCCCTACATCTTTCTTACTACCCTGCTGCCACCTCCGTTTCCTCATCTCATTCATCAGAAATGCGAGTAGCAGATGGATGGTGTAGGCCGATTTGTCCTGGTTAGTGCTTTTCTTTTCCAGTGTTGTGTTAGCCTCAGAATGACCGGTTTGTTTGTGAGACACGCTTCCCTGCTGTCGAGAAATAATTACAGTATGGCTTTGCATATCTTATGCCCATATGACCCCCACCTGGTTAAATCTGTCCCTGATGACTTACTGTGGTTGTAGGTCTCCATTTAATTCCATTGAGCTGGTCAGGAGCAATCCAGTAGGAATAATAATAGTGAAATGTGTTAGTAGTGATTTCTAGGCGTAGAAAGAACTGAGCAGCCTCCTATTTGCTGCTGATACCATTGAAGTAGAGTGATAGTAGCACAGGTAGGAGGAGTGCTGTTGTAAATACGATGCAGGGCCACCAGTCATTTAAGACTAGTTAGTTAAGTCAGAAAGACTGGAGCTACTCTTTATTTATTTGCTTATGCTTATCTTTTCTTATTTGTTCACCTAATCGAGTTCTGGTGTCCCAGAGTTCATTTCCATTCTTTTCCTTGGGAGTATTCCGTAGCAAGTCTACTTTGGATGTGTTTTTTTTTCTTTTCTCCCTGGCTTCTTCCACCGAGTGTGCCATAATCACGCTGTGCAAAACGGTGCATACACGGTCGTTTTTGCAGTGTGTTGGGAAGACAGAAAGTGTAGCTCTAGGTAGGCGACTGGCTCCATATAAATGTTTTAGTTAGAGAAAGGATTTCCCTGTTAAGCAGCTAGCTGACTGGACAGCTTTTAAATGTTGTTTCATGTTATGAACAGTCGTCACTTAACAGCATGTGAGGCTAATTGTAACTGATTAGTTGATTGCACTTGATCATTCCATGTGCTGAAAGCATCATTTTTCCAGTATATGCTTCTATGAGGAAAGATTAAATTTACCATGGCTTTGCTTTGGCACTGAACTACAAAGAAACAAGAGATCAGCCCGGATGAATGTCCTTGAATCTAGGTTTAGGTCAATCCTTACAATTTGGGGGGGTACTTTGATCTTTGCTGCATTTGGATTAGCTGTAAGCAGATGGGTTTTATTACTGCTTTGTGTTAGGGTAATATTTGAAGACTCCAGCGAAGATCGGAACTGCTTTTGCTGGGCAGCGGGGAAGACATGAGATGAAGGTCTGGCCCAGAAGAAAGCGTAATCTTAACAAACAAGACACACAAAAAACGGAGATTGCAAAGGAAGTGCAGGGAACAGGTTTTGACTCAGAGCTTGGTGAGATGGTACCTGTCTTGCTGTCATTTGGAGGAGGAAAGCGAGTGGCAGGGTCTGAGCCCTGTTACGCCAAGGTCGGAGCGTGGATCATTGAGACCGTGGCCAGTGGGAGGGAGAGGGACACAAAGGCAGGACATCCTACTAGTGCCCAAGTTTAGGCTCTCAGCAGAGCAGGAAGGGCAGGAGCAGCCATCCTTTCCCATCTCTGTTCTATGCTGAAACTGCAGAGCTGCTTTTAGCGATCTATTAATTGTAAATGAGAGGTTAGTACCCTTTTTCCCTGGAGGCACTTTTCTTTTAATACTTTTATATTTGTTCCTGAATCAAACAAAAGAAATCCAAGCCAGGGCTCAGTGATTCTGATTGTTCAGTGATTTCATAATTCCTTTTTTTATAGTGGCTAAAAGTGAGAGGAGAAATGTATTCCTGAGGATTTTTTTTTTATTGACTGTGTTCTTCTGAAAGAAAATGCCAAGCGCCTACTAAAACAATGCCTTTTATGTGTTGCTAAATAAAAGAGCAGGTTTGTTCAGTAGTGTATATATATATATGCAAAAGCATGAAGATTCTGTGATTATTTTTATAAAGCTTTTTAATAACTAAGAACATGTCTCAGATCTTGTAAAAGCTGAATATTCCAAGAACTTACGCTTTTCTTAAAGTGTTTAAAGAAATTCCAGTTATGCAAAACCTGAATGCAAATTATTACAGCTCAGTTCAACAAAGCTCTTAGGTGCATGTTCCAGTCTCTTCCAGAGCATGAAATACATTTCTATGTACTTACTTACTTTGAGATGAATGTTACTGAGTTGAGACGTAAAACACAACTGGCTGAGACAAGAAGCAGTAAATGAAGCTGCCAAAACTGTGGCAGAAGCAGAATAAAAAGAAGGTGGGTCTGTTGACCCCCACACGCTATTTGTTGCTTTCAAATTTAGAGAAGATTTACCGAAGGTGGTTTGTGTTTGATCTTACGGTATACCTGCAGAACCGTATTTTGAGGAGGTTGTGTTGGCTTCTCCTATCGCAGCATCCCTCCTTACCCCTCGATGGATGTGCAAAGCATCTTTTCAGTGGTTAGCTATTTGATGCCTTGAAGGTATTTGCAACCTGATCGGTGGTGTCAAGGTCCTGCTGGTAGAACTACCGTGGCTGGCTAAGGAGAGGAGGTCACCCTGACAACCAGCCTGAGTATGGCAGAGCGAGAACGCTGGCAGTGCCCTCAAACGCTAGAATATTCACCTGTGGGCTTGGGGGGCTTTGCTTTTGTAACTGAGGGTTAGAAGGTGTTGTGTGATGTACAGTGTGTGCTGTGTCAGGGATACTGAGATGTCAATTGGGGGGAGAAAAAAAAGACAACTACCAAGATGAGAAAGGCTGCCTGTTGTACCTGAAGATACCTTTTTGCTAAAATGGGAACTGACCTACCCAGACTTGTCCGTTTGCCTGCAGGTTTTAAATTCCAAGTGATCTGATCTTGTTCATGCAGCTTTTCTTTGGCAGCTCAGAAAATGTGATTTATATATTCTTGCAAATTAATAAACAAGATGTATATTTTGAAGTCTGAAACCTCAGTTAAACCCTTGAGCAAAGATAGCTGAACTGTCTGACTGTATTGGAGCTTGTATTAAAGCACGTCCAGAGAGTTAGAACAGGGCAAGAAACCAATATTTAATTAATCTCTGCAGCACTATTGGCCTTTTCTGCTTCCCTCTCTACAAGTATATTAACAGTGGAAGGGCTAACATGTCCACTGTGGCATTTTGAATAATTAATCAAGTGATACTGCTGGTTTTAAAAAGAACTTTATTTAAAACTTCCTATCTTTCATTTTAAAAATGTTTTTCTAATGTCATATATTCTTAAATGAAAGATTAATGCAAGAAAAAAGAAAAGGTTTTTTTCTTTCTCGGAGAAAGAGATTTCTCTTCTGACAGACAGCTGAGAATCTAACTGGTGGTGATGCACATCAAGTGGGAAAGTGTTTTTTTCCTTAGAAAAAAAAGTTGTAGGAATAGAAACCCCAGAACTTAAAATATGCGTGAAGTGTTTTTTTGTGACCTTGTAAATTGCCTTCTAGAGTTGAATAACAAGAATTAGTATCAGGGATCACACGATTCCTTCGACTCTATCATAGTCCATTGGTGATCTCTAACTCTGCTTCCCTGGGTGCAGTTGTGGTTTTACTAGACAGAATTTGGAAACTGGAAAAGCTAGAAACTCTGATACTGTAAAGTAGTTTAAAACTATCTTTGTAGCTGTAATTTACCTGATTCATTTTTGAAAACACAGTCAGTAAAATTGATTTAATCTGTCTTTGTAATAGTGATGATCCTGCTAAGACCTCTATTCCCATAGCTTGGTGCTTTCCAGCCTTCTTCGTCTGGGCACATGTACAAATTTGCCTGCAAAGCACGACGTTCCTTGAAAGGTGCATATTTACTGAATAGCTGCAATGAACTTTTTTTTTTCTTCAACTTCTACTCACCCATGCTAGTAGTTCTCAGACCCTCACAGATCCACAGACCAAAAGTTGAACACCACTGATCTAAACTTTTAAAACTAGGCAATAAATACGTCCTTATTAGCACAGGTGGTACATAGGGTAATTGAGAGAAATTAGGTTTGGTTTGTGCTTACTGATATTTGAATGATATTTCATCCAAATGATTTAAAAAAATATTCTCTTATTGTAATATGCCGTTACTCTATTAATTTTTCTTGTGCGGTGGCTTCCCAAACAATTTAATTTTTGTTTCCCATCTATGAACTTCCATCGAAAGTAGCAATTACAGCTTTCAACTTCGTAGAATCAATCACGGTAAACCATTTAGTTATGCCAGGGTTTCATTTTGTGGTCAAGGATTAAATACAAGCCGTTTACCATTTGTTTATTTATGAGGTATACTTTAAGCTGACCTCGTAGGTCTTGTCTATCTTCACGTTGTACAGTCCTTGAGACAGACTTCAGAAATCTTGTTTTATATGATACAGATGGACATAATGTAATCAGTAAGGTGTTGGCAAAGCTGTGATTTAAAGCATGGGAAATGAAATCCTCTTTCAGGTCAGCACTGTCAGCCTTCAATTCCCATCTCTTGTTTCATTTTTCCTGCGCCTCTTGAGCTATCTCTGCTTTCCATATTGTGTGATTGTGTTTTTCCTTTCCGCTGTATTAGTTTTAATGTCACGAACACAGAGTTTACTTGGAAAATTGGGTTGGGGTAGGGTATGTGCGTTTGGGGTTTTTTCCATATCTCTCTTGACATTTCTTTTGGGGGAGGGGGTGGGTGGTATAAGTTTGAGGTCAGAAATGAAGATGTATCAGTGTTTCTCATGATTCCAACTTCTTGCCCAAGTGTTAAGCTTTGGGCCAAATCTCAGTTCTTGTTTCCTAGTTTTTCTGCCTTTCCTCATGGTGATAAGGGACAATTTGTATGATGTGTAGAGTTGTCTTAATTCCGCTGTCATGTATTTTATGGTGACATCCACAGTTCTTCACATAGATTTTTCTTTGTAGCAAAACTCCTCATCTTGATCAAGTTATTTTTAAACTCTCTGAGGCAGAGTTTTCAAGGTATCTCTCTGTCGATTCACTGTTGGCTTGCCTTTCCATGCTGTGATTGAGAGTTACGGGATTGAATCCTGGAAACTCTCTACATTGGGAGAGACAAGGATGCTGCATCCAGGCTGTTGTGCTGTGCCTCAAAGGGTTAATATGCTCAGCATTAGTTTGCGGTTTCTGCACCTTGGCTCACCTGCAGTGAAGTCCTGAAGCCTGAAGTAAACCCAAATCTCTTTTGTCTACAAAATATCTTGTTCATTTTTGTGGTGGTGCCCAGCAGCACTGCTGTTGACTCTTGGACTTGCAGTACTACGCTGCAATTCTGTTTTGATTGCTATCTGCCGTCCCTGCTGTTCTCCTCTTTCTTGAGCAGTATCTGTTCAAAGCAGCACACTGAAGAGTGCTTATTGAAGACAAACATGGTTGCTAGGAGCAAGGAAGATGAGCCAAGTGGATGTACAGTTCCCTGCACATTGCATTTGCAAGCAATGCAAAGCTTGATCTGTTGTTCCTTTTTAGTGCCTTGATAAAGACTCCGCTATTTGGGCCTTCTGTGCAAATTATTTGAGCAGCATAAATACCAGTTTTTATCAGCGTTTGAAGCTCGTTGGTTTTCAGTATGGATTTGTGTCAGTACAGGTCTTATTTAAGTTTGGCTTTTTGGGTAAAATTTATATCTCGGAAAACATCGCTTTCCGTGGAGCTCTAAATCCTCTTGAATCGTTGGTTCTGTGGGGCAGAGCTGTGCTTTTACATTGGCTGAGAAATCCCCAGGCACGACAACAGTGTTATATAAATAATAAACAAACGAATAAATCAGTTATCATCGGCTCTCACCTCTTAAATTGAGGTCAGAAAGAGAAGTCCTTTGTGGGAGAAGCAGCAAGGAAAGCTGAAATGCCTGATGTCCCCATGGGGGAGCACAACCTAAAGATCACGCTTGACATTTAATTTAAAAAATATATGGCCAGTCCAAAATGAGTATCTGTCAAGCAGACAATTAACTATTTGATGGGAGGAGTGTGACATTCAAAACGCTTCATGCTTCTGTGCTAGCACGTGACTTTCAAACCATCAGGCACCTCTGAAAGTCATTTGTCAGCACCCTCATGTCCTCCCGGAGGAGAGCTGTTAATCTGCGTGTCATCAGAGTCTAGATGACATCAAAGTCCATGACAGTTGTGTTACTCCTACTGCTGTGGTCTGCCAGTGGGACGTGGGACGTGCCAAAGAACCTAAATCAGAGGAACAAACATTCTTGTAGGAATCCCACACTATTTTAAAAGTTTCTGTCCTTTCTCCTCATTTAATTTAAAGAGCTCTTTCCACAAACCCACTTTTTATGATTCTTGCTCTCTTGTGCAAACAGAAGCGTGGAAACACATCAAATTTGTGGATGTGGGACTCCATCAAACCCACAGGGAAAGCTATTGTCTTGTGGAAGTACTATTTAATATTTACAATATTATAAACAAACAGTAACTGTAGAGTTAATGGATATCAAGCTGAATATTCGTTTCCTGGTCCTATAAAGCACCTGTTCTATCTGAGGTGCTTTCTGCCTTGTGAGGCATTGCAATGCACTCCTCGGTGTGCGCAGGTGGGACTTGTGCTCGGTAACGCAGGACCGTAGGGGAGCCCGGTCAGGAGAACAGCGCCGAAATATTTTCATTCCAAAATATTTTCATTCCTGATAAGCAGATACGGAAATACCACAAATTACGGGACCAGCAAATTGGATTTCAGAACGTGGAAAAGGGCATTAGATGTTTTCTTGATACAATTGTATCGTGTACAAATGTACAAGCTCTGACTTGAAAATTCATCAACTTGACCTACCAGAGAACTTTAAAGAATGGGTGTGAGTGTGGGCTGTGCCTTTTGTGAAATGTCCTGTAAACATTTGTTCCAGTACATTTGGTTCTCAATTTACAATGAAGAAGGATTCATTCATCTGAAGAGAGATTACTTAATGGCGTCTATACAGCAGAACTTTTATTAATATAATGGTGTCAGATTTTATTTGAAGGGCATTCAGAGCTGCTAAGCAGTTGATGAAGTGACATTTTAAGTAAAATTGTATTTCTGTTCTTACGACTAGTATTAAATTTTGTAGTGAATTTTCAGTCAGTTACAGCTCCCATGAAATAGCCAAACTTGGGCTTTATAGTACACAGCGGCTTCTTTAATTTGTTTGACTTTTAATGTTTACAAAATATATGTGTCAGTGTTTTGTATAAGTGGTAGTGGGACTCTAGGTATTTTCCTGACCTGTGGAAAAAAAGAAAAAATCCATGGCAGAAACAAGGTAATTAGTCTCATTACAGCGTGACGTGTGTGGTGAATCAGACCTATGTATGCTGTACTATTTATTTGCTCTATAAACTAAAATAATGTCAAATATACATAATACACATGCATATAAAAATGTGTGCATATGATTATACCTATATATAATATTCCAAACATGTCATGTCTTGGGGAGAAGCCAGGAAAAATCGTGGTGTCTGACTGCTAGGAAAGCTCCTTGCCCCAGCTGCGTGGCTCTAAGGTTTTACATGCCCAGGGACATTTTCTTTGATGATCCTCTCAGTGACTGCAACCAGCGTGGCTCTTTCCCAGTTACCCTGTCATCCATTTCTCATTTCGGGGCTTATAATGGGACCCCCAACAAAACCCAGGGCTGCATCTTTGAAAATGAACAGCTAAAAAAAAGTCCAGAAGATGAGTTGAGGGTGTATGAAGAAATAATGCTTGGAAGTGTTGTTGCAGATGGATGCCAGTCCTGTGAGTCTTTTCATGACAGCTTTCCCAGGGACCCTGAGCTTCGATTTCATTCTCCCTGTCATCCTTGAGAACACAGCGTTCTTATAAAGTCTGTTGAAACAGTGTAAAAAGTCTCAAGTAGCTGCTTTTCTTCCTCTTCTTCCTTCTTCCTTGCTGCTGATTCACAAAGGTTATTTTCCTTCATCCAGATGAGGAGTAGGGAGGAAGAAGCCACTAGACTTGATATACATGGGGCTAATATTACCTGTAGCATCTTCAGCCTGCCTTGGTCTCTTGTCTCAGATGGCATGGAATTAAATAGTTACTATTAAAGATTAATAAGGGTTCACAGATGGTTATCAGGTGTTTATAATTGTGTTAGAGAGAAAATCTTCATTATCATTTCCAATATTTTTGTGGTACTGTGAAAAAGTATTTAATTTCCATGAGTAGCAGAATATTCTGTTAAACAAGTCTGGCAAATGCTCAAAGAATTGACTGTTTTAAATATACAATTTTAAACACAGAGCTTTTCTCATTTCCAGTAAGTCTGGAACACCTTCAACATGAAGAGAATAATAGGACTGTGTTTCAGGATCTCAGTGGGAGAGGTTTGGGAAGAGTTTATCATGGAGTTTTATAGACATAATCAGATTAAACAAATAATGTGAGTAAATAGATTGGAGTCTAGTAAAAAGGACTGGGTACTGTGACATCCCTGTCTGTCCACTATGAGGACAGAGACCCAGAACATGGGCCTGATTCCCAAGGTTATTTTAAAATAAAACATATCAGTCCCTGCACTCCGTCTTGCCAACACCAGTATTTGAAGCATCTTCCCAGGAGTAACTGAAATAATGTTCGCTGTAACCAGGCTAAGCATAAAGTTTGTGTGATATAGCATACGCCGTGTTTGTGTACATCTATTTTATAATCTTCATTACCGATCTCTGCCCTCTCCTGTTTTGTAGGTTCAGCATGGTAAACTTTCTATAAAGTAATGCCTGCCTTACATTGAACCTAAATGGCCTGGCAGGGACTTTGTGTGAATGAAGGTCAGTAGTTTGGAAGAGAGCTTAGTAAAATCTTGTGAACGTTACTTGCCTAGTGGCAGGAGGCGTTGTGTCCTTGGGCAACCCTCTGTTACTGGTGACATTTTAGACATTCAGAAAATTTGCTTCTCAAAAGGAAACCGCATTTCTGGTGAGATATCCAGGAGGGATTGCCATAAGCCTGAGAAGTGGTATAGTAAATTCATTTGTAATCCAAAGCGCTGATAAAGATGTCAATTCAGTCTCAGAAAGCGTGCATTTTGATAAACTGTTTGTTTTAACCGTGGTGTAGAAAGGTGGGTCTCGATCATGTTACCTTCCTTTCATTCCATCGCCCGATGGAATTAGACTAAATGCTGTCCCATGGCATTGCACTAAAGCTGCTGTGGGGTGATTTGTTTAGAATCTTTTTTTACAACTGCTGTATTGCCAAACCCAAACATCTAGAAGTCATGAGAAAAGCCTTATTGAGCTTTTTTCAAAATCATGAGGTTGATTTAAAAAAACAGGGATTTTTTTTTTTTTTTTTTTTTTAAGTTTATCACCTGGTTTTGAGTTGCACAATCTGATTTTCTCTGCAACCAGCAGGTTTCAACTTTTAGTTAAAATAAGTGGCAAACTTCTCATGTGGTGGAGCTGGGGTTGTGAGAAACAGGCCAAATCTTCTCACTCTTGGCATGCAAAGAAGGGGAAATGAAAGAGCTGCTATTCTGAGCAACACATTTTCAGGTTTACAAAAATCAAATTCTTTTGAACACATGTTGCAAAGGTGCAAGTCTCTCATCCGAGCTGGCATTGCACCTCTACGTTCTAAATCATGATATTTTCATGCACTTTTTTTTCAGATAGATGCAATTTTCACCATGTAGGTGTATTTTTTTCTTGCCTCGTTAGTGACGACCTTCTTTCAATTGGTGATATTTGCAGTGGAAACGGCACGTGAAACTGGTTAGCAGCATTAGTCAGAGGCATTATGACTTTTGGTTTTGAGGCCCATATTCTCTGGGATTTATTTTTTATTAGAGCAGAAATGTGATCACAAAGCTAGGTACAAAATTATGTGGAATATAATTTTGTAACCCAGCCATACTATTACTGTGAGTGTTAATTACTTTATTCTTAACCCTCATGTAGGGAACAAAGGACAGTTAAATGCTTTGGCTCAGGCACTTACGTTCTCGTCTCAAACAGCATGTAGGGGTTTCAGAACTTCAAATCTTGGATCTGAACCAAAGGAGTTTTCTTAAGTGGCTTTCACCGTGCTTGTTTTAGTCAAACGGTACAGAAATCAACATAGTTAACATTTAGCGAAACCAGCCCTGCTTTTCTGTCCATGTGTATGTGCTGTTGATTATCAAAATGATTATCCTAAATAAATAAATGGTGATCTATTGATGAAATAAGAGCCTGCCTGAATCTCATATTTAATGAAACCGGAATGGATAATACCATACTTTCAACAGGCCTTTGGTGCCTCAGGTCTGTGCCATAATCTCCACAAAGACACGTTTATACGGTCTGCAAGTGCAATATATAACAGCTCTCCGGCTGTAACACCAGAGCTGTCATAAGGATAGGCTGAGAAGCTTTATGGAATACTTTGTAAATTTTGATTTTGAGCCTCTGATCTCTGTGCAGGCTTGAAATGTACTTCATAGGGTATTCGAAAGATAGCTCCTTATCTGAAGAAAAGTCTTACCTTGATAAAGTAAGACTGATTTGGGCGCATCCCTGCAGAGCTGGGGCGGTTGAAGGTGCTCACCCGTCAGATAGGATCGGTAAGAACTGCGAGAGCTGACGGCTCCGGCCTTGGGACGTGAATTCAGGCTAAGATATGGAAACCACTATCTCTATTTTAGGCAAAACATGCAGTGACAACTAAGGAATCAAACGTGTGCGTTTCTTCTTATAAGGCTAATGTTGTTTGCCTGGGCAATAGATGCAGTTTTTCTGAAATGGACTGAAAATTACTCCTCTGCATTTTTCTGTGTTTTAAGACTTGCAAATTGTGCAGTGATTAAACAAAATTATCCATTGATTGGTTAGGAAGTGCAGATTTCTCTCCACCAGATTTACACTCTTGTCCTGCTTGTATAATGAGGAAGTAAGAGAAACTTGGAAGTCTGTAAGATTTCTGAATTTATAAAAGCATTTATGTTGTCGTATGAGCCACATAACTGAGCACCATAACAGGCTGTATGTAGTAAGATTACTTAGAAATTGTCACTGAGTATCAAACTCTCTGTCCTCCTTTCCAGAATGATGAAGTCCTCTGTACATACAGAAGAAGATGACTTTGTGCCAGAGCTTCAGAGAAGCATCCATCCCAGAGAGAGGCCAGATTGGGAGGAGACTCTCAGCGCTATGGTAAAACACCTTGTTGCGTTTTCTGTAGGCATTATTTTCGATTCTGAAAAATCTACTCTTATTTCCTAGTTATGCGTCATTTTACGTTCCCTGAGTTTCAGATTTTTAAGTGGATTGCGTAGTACTTTCAACAAGACCAAAATACTTTCCTTCCTCTGGCAGTTTGTCAAGGAGAGAAGGAGCATGCATAACGCTTCTGCCCTATTAATATGTGCCCCAAAGCAGGTCTAGTAACCAATTAAAAGGTCCATAATGTCACAACGATTTTCAGTCTGCATTAACCTCTTTTTCAGCCAGACTTTTGAGCATGAAGGGAACTTCTTGTAAAAACATGCTCTTTGAAGCATGCAGCATTGTGGAGGGATAAGAGTTTAGTAAAATGCTGGCTAAGTCTACAGACATAAAACCTCAGCCTGAAAGCTAACCTACCATCAGAGGGAACAGAATTGCAGAAAAGCAGCCGCAAAGGTGCCGTGCTTACAGAAGGCACTAGAAGTGGGCCGCAGACAACTGTATTACTTTGCTATATTTGTTTTCTGTTTAAATGAGCGAGTAAAGTACCTGCAGTTCCATTTTCCCAACTCCCTCTAGCATTCGCTGAGTTTGGAAGGTCAGATGTTATTTCATTAGCAGGCAAATAGGGCAATCTGATTAGGTGGTTTTGTGAAGTTGTCTTGAAGCTTGACCTACCTTAGTTCAGTATAGGAGTGTCTGGAAGGTGTATCTTGCTTGTTATTTTCAGATTTTCTAAATTGCCTCATTAGCATACTAAGCTGAAGAGGAAATTGCCTTCTGCAGCAGACCTTGGATAGGGGGAAGGTCTGAATATTCCAGGGCAGCAGTGGTGCTCTTGAGGGGCTGACAGTCCAGCAGTGTGACTAAGATTACTTACTGAGATGTGGCACCAGTGACCATTTTTCCCTCTTATTGGATCATGTGGCAGTGGCAGGGCTTCAGCCTGGAAAAGCCGTATGTTCTCTGCTCCTCGACTGCCAGCGGTGCAGCAGCAGCGTGAGAGATGGGCTAGATTTAACTGTATTGCAGGACAGTCAGCTTCATCTGATGTATGGGGCTGAGGGCTATTCGTCCCAGTGGATTATTTGGAGTTTAAAGCACCATTAATATCTGGCTGGGTCATGTGAAATAGATTTTTGGATTAGTTGTTCTTTATACAATGTTCAGAAAAGTATGTAGGTAAGAAACTCCCTACGAGCCAGGTATTTATTTTGATTTTAAACAGGGGAAGAAAGATAAGTACTATATTTTACTGTTTTAAAAGCCTCATCAAACCCTATGTAATACAATGATAATATTTTGTCCCAACTTTATTTTCAAGCTGAAAAAACCAACCGAAAACATAGGCTTCACTGGTGTTTTTGTCTGCTGGTGTTTCCTGTGCTTGTCACCCAGCTTGACTCCCTGCTTACCCACTGTTAATTTTGACTGTTTGCAATTGTCACTTCCTAAGTATGTTTTTTCTCATATGTGAATATTTTTTCCTTCTCTCCACCTTGGCTGGCAGTTCACGCTGGTGCCGCCTGTTTGAGGGCGCTGTCTGTCCTAATCAGTGTTACTCAGCCGGCGGTGTGTGCTCCCAACCTCAGCGCATGGTGCTTCTTAACACCCTAGAGCCAGGAGTCTTCTGTAAATCACTGTTTGACACCCTGCTGTCTGTAACCTCAAGGTGTGTCTCAGGAATGTGAGTCTCCACCTGTAACACAAGTTAGCTGGCATACCTCATTTGTTATTGTTTTTTTCTGTTGTTGATTTACGATGAAGGAAAGGTTCACCTCTTCTGGCTTCACACTTTCCTGTTATCGTGGAGGCTGTTGTGCTCGTGCACATTGTTCAGTGTTCAGCTCTATACTGCAACCTACGCGTATGCATAGGTTCCTCTCACCGTGCTAACGATTAGTTCACTTTTTAGAACATGTCCTCTTGCACAGCTCTGTGCCAGCAATATAAACACTGAACAGTCCAGGTGGCTACAAAAAAGAGATTTAGAGGACAATAAACAAGAAAATTCACATCTGAGATTTGCTGCGGAAGGATTTGATATGATGAAGCACAGGGCTACATGTAAAGCTACTGAACCTGTACTTATAATGGCTTGGATTTGTGCTTACAGCGTTGTTTTGACCTCGTGGTCCTCCCAATACGTTGTAGGTGGGTAGGAAAACCTCACTTGCTCGTGTTTACTGTATTGAGTGAATCAAATTTCCACTTTCAACCTCTGCCTTACGTCCAGTCAGAAGGTAATATTTACAAGATGTAAATATTTACAGGACAGTGATCAACACTGTCACTTTCTATTCTCTATTTGACCAGTGCATCTACTGTATTCTACCTTTTTCCTGACCATTTTAAGCCTGAGATTTTCTTCCTTTCTCTTTTTCTTCATTTTGCATTTTTAGCAGCCTCTGGTGTAGCCTTTTCCCAGAGCACGTTCCTTACACAGTATGTGAGTTTCTCATCGTGGCATACTACATTTAATGTTCGGTTAGTAGTTGTTTAAGTTGCAGACTTCAGGTTTTGTTGTTGCTGCTGTTTCAGCCTCTGGGGAATGGAGGCTGCAGGGGCTGGGAGAAGTTGGACATAGCTGTGTTGTTTTCTACTCTCCATTGCTTCCCGTGGCAGACAGCTGGAGACCCAACTAGGTGCATGGCTTTGTCACTTTAAATGAATTTCACGTTCTGCCAGGTGAGCAAATGCTGAGACTAGAGACACTACGGAGAGCTTGGAAGATTCTGACACAGTCGACAGATCGGTGGTGCTTACTCATTTCTCTCTTGAACTTTGCCTTTGTACATGTTTTTGTACTTTGGGAAAAGGCAATTTATTCATTCACAGTTAGATGAACATATACAAGTCATCCCTGCTCGCCCTCCTCCATCTTATCCACAATGTATTTCAAAGTGCTTATTATTAATTTATGTAAGTGCTTTGTTTCCAGAGCTTTTTCTTAACAAGGAATAAACTCAAAGTCTTTCTAAATGTATGGAGGTTGAATGCCCTTCTATACTGTAAATATAAGGTAGGCCAGAAACTCTATTTTTAATACTTTTGCCATTGCCAGTTTACTCTGGGCACCTGAGCAGCTTTAGTCCTTTGTTTGATACTACTTTTATGATCTGTTTTCATGTTTATTATTTGTACTTTCACCTACGCTTTAAAACAGCTTGTTTCTTGTTTGTGTTTTAGCAGAAAGGCAAGTGATTTTGTATTGGAGACTTGGTTTGTTTGGGTACTTCTGGTGGTTCTTGAAATTTCATAGTAGTTATGAAATCCCGTCTTGTACATTTTGAGAACCAGGCTCAATGAGATACCACACTAGCTGGACAGACTTTACGGGAGTTAGGTAATAAGACAGCAGCCTGCATAGTCCTCAAGGACTGCTATATTTCGTATTCCCCCCCGACTCATCTTCTGTATTTTTAGAATTTGGTCATATTAGATATACCTTTTTTCTCACCATCTCAGCCTCCTATTCCCACTGCGCTGCTGGCCTGCTGGGTAACCTTCACACATGCTGTTTTTTTCTTTCTCTGCTCCAGTTTGGAAAATGCAGTTGATGATATTGACTTTCTTTGTAGAACACTTCTGAGATCTGGGGATAAAAAGCCATATTGGAGCCAAGTAATATTGCAGTATATGGATTTTTTTAACATTTCTCTGAGATAGTAATGTTATTTTAAAGGCAAGAAGTATCTTTTCCTGTTAAGGTCCTGAAGAGTGCTCTATTTCTATGTTACAAGAAATGAAGTTATGAAAGAGAGCCTTTATATAATATTTCTCATAGGAGCCTGCAAAACAGCTGGTCCTCAGCCTGTCATTAACTTTAGCATAAATTGATATTTGTACGTAATGTTACATTTACCTTTTTGACCATCTGCCTTACTCCCAGCACCTCAGTTCAGTAAATTGTGATGTTTTAAAAGCAGTGTGCTAACAGCTTCTCCCCCCTGTAAGCACACAGCTTGCTGACACACACACGCACGCTCTGTCGCTGTTACCTTTTTTCTTCCATTTGTCTAAATGTTGTGGGGAAGCAGGATTAAAAAGGTGAGATAAATCTAAAAATCTTTATGCACCTGTTGAAATTGCACTGTCAGTCACAGAAAGTCGCCGCCTGAAGCTGCATTAACCTGACGGGCACTGGAGATAAGGTGGATGTACTCACTCCAAAGTTAGAAAGAGGATTTCTTTTGTGTGTGTATATATATGTGTTTCTGAAAAGGTCGGGTTTTCTGCAGCGTCTACCACTTCTTTCAGCTTTGGAAGCTTTCAAAATTTGAGTCCCTAAAGCTGTGGTAGGTTTACTTACTGTGAGATTTTTTCCATAGTGCCCTGAGCACAGGAATACAGGTGATCATCCTGTACAGTGAATATCTGCCGGGGTTCATTCAGGAGTAGCTGACGGCTGGATGTGACCCAGAGTTCTTCCCCTTGAGGAAACCAGCCTTTCCCACCCTGGTGCACCTCTGAACGGTAGCTTTTGGGATCTAGAAATGTGATTGTCCATAATGAGGTTATTGAGATGACAGCCGTAGTATCCCCAAGTGTTACTAGTTTGTAACCAGATTGCCTAGAAAAGGTGTGATGTAGGAACCTCTAAATTACTGATGGGAATCATTATGAATCCTTGAATTTGGCAAATGCGTAAGTGAACAAGAAGACAGGTAGTTGGCAGTTAGCACACATCATCCTTTTCAGGCTTATGCTGGTGGAATTTTCTTAGGAAAAAGCCAAGCCTACAAATATTTTAGAACGGCACAGGGGTTAGACCCTGTCCTATGAAATCCCTGGAATAACCTTTGTTCTTCTATCAGGTCAGATGGATTCTGAGATCTGTCGTAGTTTCAGCATTTGATACTAGATAGGGTAAGGTACCATGGCTTGTGAAGCTAATAAAGGCTTTTTAATGAGACCTCAATATATCACTGTTAAATCTGGGACATGAGTGAGGAGAAAACTATTTTTAAATGCAATTTATAAAAGTGTGTAGAGATTAGTGAATTGTAAAGGTTTAAAGAAAGATTTCCTTCTCCTTAATGCAGGGTTTGTTTCTTGTTCTTTGTACAGCACTTAGCCCAGCGCTGCCCCAGATCTTGACTGTGGCTTCTGCAAGAATAGATGCAAAAAAATAGCATGTAGGGTTTCTTTTTAAATTATTGTTGGTCGGTTGGTTTTTAATTCAAAAAACATCAGGCATGTCTCTGAGTATGTCAGTCCTGACCCAAGCTAACGAATACTTGCAGGAACTGTGGCAAAATCTGAAGGACAAGGGAGTATGGTAAATCCACTTGCCTGGCCCTCTCAACTATGGTGATTTCCGAAAGGGTGGTTTAGTGAAATGATCTCCTTTCGGCGACTGAGATATATAGATATAAGACCCTTTTAACATGTAAAAACTGACATTATGTAAAAAATGACATTATTCCTGTGGCTTACAGCTCTTTGTGCTTTGTGTGCATATGAACCAACATTGGAATTTTACAACTGAGTATCTGGTTGTGAGCTCTTCAGTAACTGTGCCGACAGTTTTCTTAGACTGATCCTGTTTTCGGATGGGTTATATGCCGTAGACTTCTTTGGGAAAAAGAGTGCTTTTCAACTCTGAATGCCTACCTGGAGGTTCTTCTTAAAAGTCTGAAGTTTTAAGCTCTCAAGTGCAAGGGAAAGTTTGAGTAGCTAGGAAGCTGAAAGTCTGCTTTTTCTGGTGTTATTTGAACTACTTGGACAATTCAATGGAAATGGACTTCAGATATTTCTTCACCTAGATGCTCCAGCAGTTGGCTTCTGGCTCTAAGTCTTAAGAGTCATTGCATTTCTTAACTGTTCCCAAATGTTACCTTAAAGTTTGGAGGTTAGTTTTGTGCTGATGAGGGCTCTCATACTTTAGACTTGTCTGGGTTAGTAAGTCTTCTGTCAGTCTTGCAGAAACTGTAGTACATCTTCTCTACTCAGCACTCGGCAGCATTTTTGTGTGAATTACCGCAGCTTAGGCTACGTAGCAGACTGGTCACAGAGCGCTATTTGTAACAAAGATAACGATGGGATAGAAATGGGATTTCAGATAGCGTGGACAATACAGGCGGAGATATGAGATAAAGGTTGCATACAGCACACCAAGCAGTCATTGGGCTGTAATAATATTTTGCTCAAAACAGTTCTGGTCTGGCATTGCACCAGTAACCTGTATTTCATTTTCAACTCACATAAGTTGTTTTTCGTGCTATTGCCGCATGAATCAAGTATTTTTTCTCTTGTTAAGCTTTTGGCAAAGTATTATGTCGTTGCGTATGGTTCTTTCTCTCCCCTTCCCTCTTGGTTAGAGAGTCATTTTTATTTCACAGGCTAACTCCCAGCATGAAGCTTGTCCCTGAGAATCTTTGAAAATTGGGACAATCACTTAATTGGCATGTTGGCTTCCATGTGGGTTTGCCAATTAAATGGGTTCAATTAAGCCAGAATGGATGCCGTATTTTTGGCAGTAAGTATTAATCTATAGCAATCATTTAATTTTCAATAGCAATGCTATAGAAGCAATTGTTTCGAGTTACATTTACTGTCTTTACAGTGTATGCACTCTTACAGTACAGTGTTGATCCAGGAGACAAAAATTACGTTTTCGAAATTTCTGTTTTAAAATCTGTGTATATGCAACATTTAGGAAAGAAGGAATGATTTAGAATTTGCTAAGGCTGGATCATAAAGTTTGGTTTTCACCTTGATCTCCAGTTTTAGTGCACCCTAATTTTGCCTATCTATCTGTTTCAAAGTGAATGCAATGCACATCAGTAAATTCAGCGTCTTGCCAAGTGAAATGTTTGGGTCATGTATTTACATGCCACCACTAGTATTTCTTCTTTTATGGTCGTAGGGGTTAACGGCAATTAAAAAGACGAAGATGGCACTGGAGTATAATGGCTAATTTTTTGAATGCTCCCAGGAGCCCTCTGCCACATTATGTAAGTGTAGGTAGGCATAAACATGCATTAATGTACATTAGGCACTTAAGCCTGAGTTTACTGAGGCACGAGGGAGCCTGAGTGCCTGTGTTTTATCATACTGTGAGTAAACCGCTGGGCTCAGTGGTGTGTGTGCTATCAGTAGCAGCCGTGCGGCTATTGCTTAGTCTGTGAATGACCAGTCTGAATGTCTTGGGGTCTAGGCGTTCGAATTCTAGGTTCAATTTAGACAGTTTCATATCCCCGTATCTTTTATAATTATCACCCATTGCCCAGACAAACTGCCTGTTGGTGACAGCACGGGGATGCTGTTCTGATGGTTGGTGCTGGTAATACTGTTGTAATTAGTCCAGGTTATTCACTGTTCTGAGTCCCGAGAGGCAGTATGAGATGAGCTCTGAAGACAGAATGACATTGTCATGACCCTCCGCCTCTTTTCCTCCCATCCTATTCCAAAGATGATCTCTTTTTACTCGTGTTGTGTTGTCTTAATATAAGAAATGTCACATGTGTTTGAAATGTACTTATTTGGGAGATAAAACTTACAATTTATTTATCTGTCAATCACTTTTCCCTAGTCCCAGCTGCTTAAAAATAAGATGGAACATCCAGGAAGGGAAAGGAGCCTCTTATTTATAAGTGGTTGGTTTTGATTGTGGTTTTTTTTGTTTTTAAAACTGATATTCATTGCCTCATAGTTATCATAATGCAAAAAAAAGGTGGAACAGTTTTTGAAGGGTTGTCAGTAGTATGCTCATCTGCCCCCTTCCATTCCCCATCCCCAAGTTTATCCCAAGAGACAAACAAAACTAAGTATCTATTGTCTTGCTGAAGGTTGTGGGCATTATTTTTTTTACCATGATTCAGCCGCCTTAATTATAAGGTGCTGAATTATTCCCTGAAAATGTTTGTAATCTTTAGCCTGATTTTTTTATTTAGATCATTCCATACAGTTCTGCCTTGCTACATTTATATTGGTCACTGCCATGTCGGTGTGAGTCTGTGTGATGTTTGTTGGTATTTGATCAAATTACCGTGGTTGCTAGGGCACAGATGATTCTGACTGCAAAACCCAGTGTTTTTGCACTAGTAGTCTTAACGCTTCATCTTTGCTTTAGGGTCCTTCCATGAAAATTTGTGATGGATGCTGTAGGGGCTTGCTGCAAGTGCTTTTTCCATCGAGTAAGGCCTTATATTGTTTCTCACCCTAGAAGGTAGTGTGTCTCATTTAGTTAATTTTCCTCAGCAAGCGTAGGATCCATAGGATTGTGACTGTGACCTGATTATGTGAGGATGTGTGACCTCCTGTAAGTAGACATCAGAGTTGGTTTGCACAGTTTCAGACTGAAAATCACTGCTGTTCTCTATGACATCGGCAAGTTTATCGACTCCGTGTCATCCATGTGGGACTGGATCTGGTCTTCCATGGATTCCAAGTACACCAGGCTCCTCTCTTGCAGAAATCTGCTTTAAGAAGTTTCTGTCTTTGATTATTCCTTCCCACTTCCCATGCTACAGAGGACTGTCTCAGGACAGTTGGTGGTGAGAGAGTTTCTGGGATGAAGAGTTGTGAAGTGAATCTCTGAGCTAATCTCATATAAAAATAATCCTGCAAAAGAAGTTCAACTTTCCTCGTTCTTTTTTAATCTGGATTGTTTCAGGGACCTGTACTGTAGCCACTAAAACAGTTGCAGCTGCAATGAGAGGAAGTAGGAGAGAGTAGCCTGGGCTGAAGGGTTGGGGTGGGAGTTTAAAAAATTGGCTTTACCTCTTCAAGCCAGGCAATCATGAAACTATGCCCTCAGGCTAACAGTGCTCCTGATGCGCCTTCGGTTTCAGAGAGTGTTAAAGAAGTTTTAGGGTCTGTATGTTCTTGATTTGCGCTGTGGCTTGTACTGCAAACAAATATTTTTCAGCTGGAAAACATCTGAAGTTGCTCTTTGGTATGGCTGCAGAATCCAGAGTCTTAACTGTTGATTCTTGCTTTGTGGCACAACGTTTTTCCCTGTATTTGTATGTGGTTACCTGACTGCTCTTGGTTTCTTGGTCTGAATAGGTAGTCTGGTCTGTTAGAGTTGCACACATGTATAGGAATGTCTTCCTAATTTGTTTTGGTTTTTTGCTCTGTGTGTGCGTTTTTGTTTTTATGTCTCAGGCTCTATTTTTTTTCCTTAAATATTGACCTTTAGGGAAAAAAAATCCCTCGGTTTTAGCTAATAATTTTATGAGTGCAAGGAAATACCTTGGAGGATGGAGATTCTCACCATCAGTTTCTGCAGAGTTCATGTTCTCGGTGATGTGAGGAAGAGGTCGTCATTCACCTTCCCAGTTTTGCTGACCAGTAGCATGGAAAGACCTTTCTGCAGCTCTCCAGCATACATCGTGTGTCCTGTTCTGACCTCACCTGGGTGACGTCAGGTCATTTCTGGAGAGCAACGTCACCTCAGATTTGCCAGCATGTGTCATCTTTCCTCACCTGGTTCAGCGAACTGGCTCCTTGAGGCTGAGCAGGGTTTTTGAGCCAGTTGATTGGGAAGGGAGATTTAAGGAACCCAGTGATTCTGGTCAGCAGCTGGTGGCTGGGTCAGCGGCTCAGCCAGAGCAGAGCGTGTGATCGCAGGCCAAGCTTTCCCGCATAACGCTCCAACCAAGTTAATGAACTGACTCCTTTTGTTCTGTTGTTCAGAAGTTTATGGACAGCTTATGGTATAAATTGCATGTTACAAGTAGACACGTTCTTCACATTACCATGTTATTAGGAGGGTTTGGAAAATAAGTGTATCGTATACCAGTTTTGTATTTGATGCCATTGTAAACAGCTCTTTTAATAAACAAAAAGCTGAGTCCGGGTTGGCTCTGCATGCATAAATATAAGTTCATGTTGACTCTACTGACTCAGATATTGGGGTTGAATGTCAGGCTGCTGGTTTTTTTCACCTTCCCAATCTTTCTTCTGCTTCGTTGGGAAAATGCTTCAGTTTCTAAGCCAATTTATATCTATAACATAACATTGTTATTTGCATAATCACTGAATATGGCCAGGGGACTTACCAAAGTGGTTATTTGCTAGTTTCAGGCTGAATTCATCTCTGTTTTTTTGTGTGATGAGAAATTGCTTTCTACCATAACAACCCACAGCTCCATTTGTCCTTTTACAGCTAAGCCATGCTCAGGATCCCCTCCTCCCTCTGGGAAACAATAGACTGTAGAAATTGTGTGTCAGACAGGGTCTAGGATTTTGGGGGTCTCTTTTTAGCCAACAGGGAACTGGAATCGAAGAATTGTGTTCATTGGATGTTCTATTTTCTGTGGCTTTTTTCTAAAATTTATTTTGTAGGCTGTACAGAATAAGGACTCTAACCCTGGCTGCCTTTCCCACGCATATTGTATGTGGGATTTTTGTTCTTAAAGAAAGTACATTCCTTAGCCGGTACGCTATTATGTGAGGCTCTGTACTGTACCGCGGCAGCTCCCTGGGCTGAGATCTTTGTGAATGGTAATAAGGCGATCTCACTACCGCTTCACTATAGCGATGTCAAATCCAAACTTAAAGCTGTCAGGTAGTTATCATGCTAATGTTGCCCTCAGTAGCTAACCATTCATTTTTTTTGCTTGGTGCATCCATTTTTGTCTCTAAACCAAATGATAGCTATGAAAGAAAATACAAGTGTCGGACTCTTTTGCTGGAAATAACCGCCATCCTTTGGGTGCATTTGATTCATTTGCAGGGAATCAGTGCAAGTCCATGCATCTCTTTAAGCCTCGCTTAGGAAAGCCTGTCATGACATGAAATCAACCTGCTTTGCGGAGGTGAACTTTGGTCACTGGGACAATAATATAACCAAAGTAGGTTCATACAGCTGCCAAGGTGCTTACTCTGTGTGTTGGATTCCACGTACCAAATTAGTTGTTTTACAGGTGAGCTGGAGGTGGTTTTACCCACGTATCTGTGAGCTGGCAAACTTTATTTGAAAACACAGTAGATGAATAGTTAAGAATTGGTTCTTTGTTCATTCCGGGCTGATCCTTTAAACTATGGCAAATGGATGCCCTGGACTAACTCCTCTATAATGCTAAGTCTCAGGAATGAGAGGTTTCCCTTAATGTGCCAGCTCATGGCAATGCTTAAAAGTTTTGTTTCTTTTTCTTATTTTTCCCCCGCCTCTGGAGGGGAGAAGCTGGCAATAGAAAAATACATCCTGTGTGGTCTTTTGAAAGAGAATTCACTGTTAACCATGCCATGCAATAAGTACTGGCTAGAACAATTCAGTGTTGACAGGGAATGTGGAAAATGGAATTAAAAGTCCTAAACTCAAAAAATGGTACACATTAAAGTATCTTCTTTATTGAATGCAGATTTCTTAGACGTGGGATTAAGAATGTGCATGGCCAGTATTCAGAGTTTCCCTACTGGAAGCACTTGTCATTTTTTCACTGGCTTTCCTCTATCGCATTTCTCATTTATCATGAGATTTTGAAGGCACCTCTGACTGCGGAACTGTTTCCCCACATTCCACAATCCCCAAACCAAGAGCTAAATTAAAAAGTCGCTGCTACCTCTCATTACTCCAGCTGTTCTGACCATGAGCTATACCTGCACGTAAGCCAGTCCTACGGCTACCTTTTGGCATGTCAGAAGGGATGTTTCTTTTATCTTTGCAACAGGGATCAAGATATTTGCACTAGGTAAGGAGCTAAGTGATGTCTTCGATTTAAAAAAACGCAAACAACAAACCTTTTGTAAAATTTAAAAGGTTCAACTGTTTCTCATTCTGAAAAACATCTTTGTGCTTTTCTGTTGGATCTCAAAGCTGTTTCTTTGCCCACAGTGGCTTAGATTGCTGTAATCGGAGTACGTTAGACCCTTGCACTCTCAAAGGTAAAATTTATCTGATGCCTTGCTCCTTTTTAAGTGAGGGTGGGATAGCCAGCTTCTGCAAAGACAGGTGGGTACACGGGTCTCTTGGGTAGGGGAACGGGAGCTTGTCCTTGGTTTGCAGCTTTGCCCGCGTTCTGGGTGGTTATTAAATGTGCCCGTGCTGCGCTCTGCTGAGCAGACCATGAATAGCGCGGATATTAAATGTTAAGATCAGAGAATCAGAGAATCCTTTGGGCTGGAAGGGACCTTTAAAGGTCATAAGATGGACAACTAGGAAATGCAGAGTTGGAGGAGGAGGTATTTATTTTTATTTTTTTACTTCTTCGGTAAAGCTGCCGTAGTATAATGTTTGTATATTGTTGTTTGAGCTGAGATTGTGGGACCTGGGTACATAAATCAGATGCAATTGCTGCTTCATTTTAAATGTGTCCAAACATCTTAAGCAGCTCTGAAAAATGTAGCTGAAATGTGCTGAAGTGACACAAACATCCTGTATAAGAATACTTAGGAAACTCATTTGCATCCACTAAATGGATCAATGGAAAGTGGCAATAGGAAGAACTTGGCAAATACTTGCATTTCCATCATATTGCCGCTGTACCTCTGACATTTTTGGATGAATGTTGTATCTTCATCAATTACCGTACATTTCTTCCGTTCAAAAAAGCGACCCAGTTCCTGTGCTCAGGTGCATTTTAATCCTTTTAGGGATAGTGCTTAGACAGATAAATGCTGCAGAATTGGGACCTTTCGTTTGGAGTTATTTGTAGTAGCTCGGACATGGTGAGTTTCAGTTTAATGAAAGCATTTTTCCTTTGTTTCGTTGATTTATTTATTGTGGAGAACCAAGACAGTTGTTACAACATAGAAAGAATAGAGAATGGAGTATGTTAGTGGCTGTGGAGTATGAAGCTGAGATGATGAACCATATTTCTTCTTTCATTGTGCTTCAGGCTAACTCTTGAGCAGTAATTGGTGAAAGCAGGACAGTGCTGATGGAGCCATCATCTTTTACCTCGTAGTGATCAGGGGATTTTTGTCGGACAGTTTCTTTTTAAAGCTGCAGAGTAAGCTCTGCAAAGAAGTTGATGCTGAGCCAGCTTTGTGTAACTAGTTAGTACCCAAGATTTGGACTAACTGTTGATGTCCTTGTGCGTAAACCCCCACTTCAGATATCGAACTGTGTAGACTGGCTGCTTCAGTTCATCCTCTCGCAAGTAGATTATTACTTGCCACAGAGTAGTGACTTTTAGTGGAAAAACATTTCTGTTTCCTGCTGTTATTCAGTGGAGAAGTAGAACTCTAACACAGCTTTGTTTTTTTGGAAAGCTCGGGGGGATTTTGTGGTGGTTTGTTTTATTTGGTGTCTTTTTTTTTTTTTTTTCACCTCCAAGAAAATGGAGGGGAAATGAAGATGATGTAAGGGAAAGACTGTCATGGAAACCAACTAGCATTTTGAATCAGCTCTGCCATTTTTAGAAACAAGACTGTGTGCTGAAAGAATCCAGAGCAATCTGGTCCCTCCAAACTGGTTTTGGTGAGAGACTGATGGTAGGAAGATGCATAAATGTTACTGCCTGTCTAATAGTTATTCTTACTTTGGATTAATTAAATCCCACTTGAATTCAGTAGCCTGAGTACATGCTGACCTGTCAAGTCTTGCGTTGTATCTGTTCCTGTATATGGTACCTCCTCGGGGATTTTATACTAGTGTTGTGGAAAACCAGTTTACCAGTTATGGGATTACTGGAACTTGGTGGAATTCCACGGTTTCCTCTCTTCTTGTGAGTCCCAGCATAAGTATGTGGCAGTAGGAGGAGGGCTGTGGGTTTTGCACTGGTTCAATATTCTCCCCTATTGAGGATAGCAAGGTGGAACTGTACCACATCGCGTTCACTGGACTGTTTTCTTCAATTTCACGTGTATTTTCAGATTGTGTTACGTTTCTGGATGTGAGGGAGGCAGGTTGACATGTTTTCTGATAACTGCAATGAGACTTTTTAGGAGAAAATCCTTGTGTATTATGCAGTGGAATCCTTGATATAAATTATTTATGACTTAAGGTTTTATGTGCTAGGGAGCACAAAGCTGAAGTTTTCCAAATCATGTCTATAAATGTAAAGACCAAAAATTTCAAACTTAGATGCTTAAAGCTAGACGGCCTGATTTGTGAGAGCCCTCAGATTCCCAGGGAGTTTGGCAGCAACACTTGAAAGTTGCACAAGTGATGTATGTGCTTCAGCGGTCTCCTCCTGATACCCACCGAATAGACGGCTGTGATGGTTTAAGAATGCAATGGCCATCCATCGGAGAGTGGGAGAGACAGACAGGCGTTCCCCAAAATTGCTTAGAACAAATCTTTTCGTGGGATCTACCTGCCTCACAATTGGTGTAGGTGTCCGTTATAAAACGCTGAAGTTCTCAAGTATTGTCCCAACTGCTGCTAATGTAAGTGTAGTCTTTAGTGGGCTTTTGGTAGGAGAACATCTTAGTTCAGGGGAGGCTGGTGAAGCGGTGTTGCTCAAAAGCCTTCCAGTGAAATGTAAGAGGACTGAGGATCCCGATAAAGTCAATTGACCGTGTTCTGGATCAAGTCCTAATTTGTTTACGAAGTTTCAGACCAAAGCAGATTGATGCAGCAGGGACATTAAGCTGTGACAATTGGACTAAATAACTTGCATAAACAGATTTGCTATTCAATTACTAGGTTTCCACAGAACAGCGATGCATAGAAAATAGGGAAGTGAGAAGCAACTGGTGATGCTAGCTAGCTAATTTTCAGATGTAAATAATCCAACTGTTTCAAAATGATTTTTAAAATTAAATTACTGTGACACAAAGCACAAAAGATGACAAATCTCATTTGGAGTGTTTTGTTTGTATTTTGAGAGGAGGGTAATCTAGGGTAACATTTTGCATGCCAGATTTTGGATCAAAACAGGTACAAACTAGTGGTGCGTAAGGTGTGCTTTTATGTAACTACATATCTTTGGTTTAAATGGAAAGTAGTTACAGTTTATTTTGGAATAATAACGGTTTCTAAAATGGCAATAAGTTGTGGTGTGTGGGGTTTTTTGGGTTTTTTTTTTTGTTTTTTTTTTTTTTTTTGGGGGGGGGGTTTGGTTTGTTTTTTGTTTTGGTTTTTTTTTGCTTATCTGTCTATTTACTAAGTTTTTTTCTGGTGTTGGTACCTCATACTAAAGATTTTTAGCTTGCACCAGATCACCATTCTGCCCTTTTTCCTCAACTGTGAGACTTAGGAGAGATTGTTATTCTGCAGCAGAGTCCAGAGGGCTCTGATCTAATTGGAAAAGCAACCCAAGTTAATTACTGTATTGCATCTCATTGTAGTCCATTTAAATGGATACATGCTGTTGGAAATGGGAGAGGCAGATATCTCGTTCCGGCATGATTTGGACATAACTCAACCGGGAAGAAGAGGATAATACAACTTTTTCAGAGAGAGATGCTGGCATTTAAGTCTCCTGGAGGTGTGAGTTTTGCCTACGCTGCTTTGAGTCAGATCCAGGGTAGTCTCTACCCATTGCCGCAAACTGGCTGGAAGCCCACGTTTTTCTCAGATTTGTTTGTCCATTTTTATATCCCACCAGCTTCTACTGCTGATGGAGAAGAAAAATTATTTTTCTTCCTACAGAAATTCTGTTCCTTGGAAAGTGAAGGCAAGCATGTCCAGCTTTGCCTAAAAGCAGCTTACAGGAATGGCACATTTATTACTGTAATTAGGTATTTGCTTATGTAAAAGACCTGTAAGGTTTATTAAATTGGTGATCCTCTTAATGT
Source organism: Cariama cristata (assembly GCF_000690535.1). Taxonomy (NCBI): domain Eukaryota; kingdom Metazoa; phylum Chordata; class Aves; order Cariamiformes; family Cariamidae; genus Cariama; species Cariama cristata. Next base: position 59,336 of record NW_009597504.1, read on the forward strand.
GAAAATTCACAATGAGACTCTCAAGTGTCCTGTTACATACTAAAGTAATTGTGTACTTAGTAGCAGTCAGTCAGCCAAGGACAGGTTTATTTAAGGGTATAAATATTGTCCTTGTTTTTCTTCAGCGAGCGGGTGTGGATGTTCTGTACAGGTGTGGGACAATGGAGTTAAAGCATTGCTTGTGTTCAGGGCTGTGAAAGGTGCAAAAGTGTCCTGGCTTCACAATTATTCAGTAACGTTGATAGGGGAGAGCTCACTCACAGGAGCTGCAGCATCCCTTTGCCAAGGGCAGTGCTGGACATAACAGGAATTTGTCTGGGGGCAGAGAACGTGCTCTGCTCGAGTCCTTCGTAAGCCGCGGTGATGCTGGGTGGATGAATGGAGCCTTCTACGGTGTGTGTCTGCATCTGAGCCAGGGGCATCCTGGATTCCCAGTATCAAAGAAGAAATAGATACTGCGGCAACATGGTTGCTTCGTCTATTAGTCTGAAGTAGGCGACCTGAACCCAAAGTGCCTGTTTTATCTCTGGTGACTATAACAGTAGCCCTTGGGTAGATAACAGAGTTGTAGCTGCGAACCTCGTACGTGTGTGGAGTTGAATGAGATGAATCACTCCCTCTAGCGCTGTTGCTGTTAGTTCATGAATGTAGGCATGGGGAATGATTTTGACTTACTTATTGCAGCTCTTTGTGATGTGGTGAAGCACATGTAACATTTTGACCCACGTCAAGCTAAAATGAGAGCTTCAGGGAGGGGGATAAGAAAAATTCCCCCACTGTTCGTCCCATATGTGGGCTGCTAGCTTGATTTGTAATTGTCCGACTCAAAAGTTTTGGGGGCAAGGACCAAGTTGTTTCCATATTTTACACTGCAGTGTACAACTGTATTCTATGATATAACAAGCTGTTGGATTGACTGATCATCTCTGGTCAGAGATCTTTTGGTGCACCAGCTTAGAAGCGTTGGTACTGATTGGGATCAGGGAAGTCATCTGTTTATTCCTGTCATTAGAAAATGGATTTGATATAATACTTTTTTGTTCCAGGCCTGTAAGAGAAGGAATACTGAAGTGCCTTTCTTCCTCTTGCTTGAGCATTCGCTATTTTGGACATTATTCATGTTTCGTAGTGCGTTGTATAAAGCAGAAAAAAGCTCATTCAGCTGGTCTCTCCCACATCACTAATGAGCTATCTCTGACCAACATCAGGGACCGTGTTTTTCTCCTGCTCTGTGAAGTCTGTGCTGATCTTCCTGTTTTCATCACTGATTTCTTCATAAAAACCTCCCCGAAAGCCCCTCATTCCTTTAGAGCTCAGGGCCTGGTCCAGAACAGCAAGAGAAATGCGTGGTGCCGAGTGTTTGAGTCCCCTGTGATGGTGAATGGTACTCCAGCAGAGCTCACGGCTTATGGAAAAGCAGCTGGAGGAAGGAGCGGATGGGAAAGTGTGACAGAACAAATGAAAAGAGAGAGTTTGGGGTTCTGGCCTCACTAAAGTAAATGAATTTTAGTGATTAAGGAATTTTAATATGTTCATGCGCTTACAGCAATAGCTTCAAACATCTTTTTTAAACGCTCACCTCCCACATACAAGCAGCTCTGTCATTAACTTGATTTTTTCCACTGTATGAGCTATCCAGCTTCTTCCAGCGCCTCTGCCTGAATCTAAGTGCACAGATGTTTGGAAAATTAGGTTCTTAATGAGGAGTCTAAGTATGGAGTTTGGGAATGGATGTTTGAGTCCTACCTCTGAAATTCTCCTATTTAGAAACCAGAAGTAGTAATGAGTAAAATACTGGATCCCGCAGTTATTACTGAGAATTAGCAGGGCTCTGCAACATGGTTGAGGAAGAGATAATCATGTATTAGATCGTAATTGTGAGGTTCTGTTTTCCTTGTTAAAAAGGCAAAAGTCCATCTTCTAGCACATATGAGGTTTCGGCTGTGTTTGTACATACATGTAAAGATACATGGGCTACTGCTTGGCAGGCGGTAGTCCATAGCATGCAGTCAAATTTTAAGTTCCTTGCTCTTTCTTTTTCTTTTTTGCAGGCAAGGGGTGCAGATATCCCTGACATTCCAGGGGAGTTGCCGCTCCGGACCTGTGGCAGCACAGCAAGTATGAAAGTGAAGAATGTGAAAAAGTAAGAGCAGTGTTCTTTGGTTTTCCTGCCTTTGCTGGGCTTCTAGCTCTGGTATCCTGGGTTTTAGCTATTGTGCTGCAATACAGCTGGGGCATTTGGCGACAGTTTTTGATAGTGTCTTCGTCAGAGCAACCAAAATCCATGCGAAACAAAGTAAATTATAGCTAATGTAGTCTAAAACTGGGGACATGGGAGGTTTTGTTGTCTCTCTCACGTGTTTCTGGCCATAGAAGTGAAGCTTGCTAGAGTTTTGAACCTCACTGTTAGTGTATTTTTAAATATTTGTGATTTCTTCCTGAAACTGATTAATTAAAAAAAAAAACAAAAGCAAAAACATGTATCTACAAAAACCTAAAGAGAATCCCAGGCAATGTATAAATGAGAGAATTTTCCCTATCTCCCTATGCTGTGGGAAGCTAAACCAGGACAGGTGGGTGGCCTCGATATATTTTTTTATTTGATATATTTTCTCTTTTGCCTTTTTTGCACTCTGCCCTGTACATCTTCATTTGAATGGGTTTTGCACATTTTTTCTTTTCTCAGCGGTATTTTTTTCTTCTCCGATCTCCCAGATTATTTTTTTTTTGTGGACTTACACTATCTTTGTCTCTCTCTCTCTCTCTCTCACTCACTTTCATTCTCTCCCAGCGAATGTAAACCAACTTATTATGCTTGCGACTAAGGTTTCAAACCTGTAACATGCAAAGGGGATCAAAAGTAATCAATATTACTTGACTTGTCTTTGGTAAGAATGGTGACTTCAGGACCAGAACTCCCCGATATTGATTGATCTGTGCCTTCAGATCACCTCTCTGTAGTGCTCTGATGCTGTAAGGGAAATGGCTCTTTGTTCTAGTGCTGAGCAGCCAGATGCTGCATCTCACTTCCCACTTATATTCCCGTGGGAAGAGAGAGCTAGATAATGACAATCTCATTGGCTCCCCACCAGAAATATCTATAGGAGTCTATAATAGCTTCAGCAGAAGCAAGAGCATGTTGCAGAGCCAGAGGATCTCCCCGTCAGCCATCATTGTAACTGGAGACACTTGGGAATAATTATGCCTCACTTTTGAATTTTAAAAAGGCAAAGGATAAATAGCGTTTGTTCTGCACCCTCAGATACATCAACCCGGGACTGATGGGCTGTGATGCCTTTCACAGGTAAAGTTCTACTTTCCTATGTGTCTCGTGTAAGGCTGTTTATTTGCACTGCAAAAATGCATTTGTAAAGGTAGAGCGGCTTGTCCCTGCACCATTTCTTAAAGATGTGGGCTTTGGTGTCGATGAAATGCCACACGATTCTTTAAGGATGCAATGATAAAAGCCACTGTGCAATTTGATTTGCCTTTCTCACTCGGTTCCTTTCTCCACTGTTTTGGTGCATCACATCAACAAATCCCTCTGTTCCCTTGGCTTTAGGATGAGAAAGTCGTTATTATTTTATATCAGTAGCTGCATTTTATAACAGTACTTGATGCTGAGCATTGTGATTTGCATCTATCTCATGGTGTGCTTTTGATGTGCTTCAGGTTATCCTTTACAAAGGGTCACTTCCCGAAGATGGCTGAATGTGCACATTTCCATTATGAAAACGTGGACTTTGGCAACATACAGGTAAGTTTCAGATTTCTTGGATATACAAAACATCCTTGTATTTGGTTGCCAACTGAGCTGGGGGGGGAGGCTGTAAAGGGACCTCCACTAAGGTGTGTTTAGTTTGTTGCAAAATGTTTAGTGATAAGAAGTTAAAGGAACAGAGTCTCTTTATTTGGAATTGCTTCTGTATACTGGGCTAGAATCTGTACTCAGCCGTGTGGCCACCCCTTTGATGTTGGAGGTGATTTTGTTTCCACTGGATTTGACTGATGTCACGGGTTTAGGACTGCATCAAACATTCATTATTGAGTCATCTGTAATAACTGCATGCATATTTTTAGTTTGTGCGTGTGTGTCTCTAAACAGTTGTGTGGATGTACTTGTGTAAATAGAAATAATTCAGGTTTACCCGTTCTCTTCATGTTATCTTAGCTCTGCGTTGTGCATTGCAGCAGCTGTGTCATCAGAATACAAGAAATTGCTAGTCAGCCTGAGTTGCATTTCTAGAAGTGTGCAGGCTTCACTCCTTGCGATCCGTCCATCAGAAGCACAGGCAGAAGCATTTTTCATTGAGCAGTACCAGGGAGAGCCGAGTACCAAGAATCCCTGCTACTTTCTCATAAACAGGGCACATCTTGTTCTGCACTTAGAGGAGCAGGAAAAACTGCCAGACTTGTAGCCAAAAGGAGGTTACAACCTTTTCATTTGTAAAACATTTCCTGTAATATAGAGTGAATTATTTACAGCCTTTCATGTTTCCGTACTTGACAGTTTTGCAAGCAGAATTATGCATCCGTTTTTTCCGTCTCTGTAAAATTCCAAGTGAGAAGGAGTTTGGCTCCTATTCAGGGCTCGTATCTACTCTTATTCACACTTAGTGGCTCTAAGTAGGTCCATTCTGCTGAACAGGGGATGTATGTGCGTTGGCAGACACACACACAGAGACACAAAGGCAGAGCAAGTTTGACAAAATACTGGGCTTAAGAGGACACCGGTGCAAAGAGCTCAGTTCTTAATGTCGTCTCTGGATGATGGGCTGCTGACACAAACGGGAGCAGTCCTCAATCTTCTGAGGCAAAACTATGTTTCTTTATTTTCAGTTTCTGTGTACAGGAATAGTTTCACTAATCTGTGTCCCTGTTTTTTGTCTCCTGGTAATTTTCTGATTTGACACCACTAAGTTTTCAGTCATTTTGGAGAGAAATTTTATGTTGGAGTAGGTGTTGAGCAGGTTTCTGCGTACACACAGATGTTTGTTGCATCGTGTGGTCCTCTGAGCTTTCCTTTCTGTCACTCAGAGATATTGAACACAACATGCAAGCTAGGGAGAGATGACAACCTTTGCATGGCACCAGTATTTAAAGCATTTTGAAGGCAAATAATTTAATTCCTTTGTGGGTTTAAGCATTTCTTGGAATGTGTTAAGGATGGCAGGGCATATGTATAGGGTTGATGTGCTGAGATTTTTGTGTTTGCAAGAGGTAGAAGTAAAATTGGATAATATATCCTTTAGAGATTTGTTCTGCTGACAAACCTACAGCATTTTCTGGTGGGAAGTTTCCGCAAGCAGGAGCTGGTGCCGTCTCAAACTCGTTTTTGTGGTGTCCTTGCTGCACCCACAGCTTTCCGTGCTCCTGCTCAGTTGTCCTCTGTCTTGTGCCCTCTGGCGCAAACAGAACACCCACCGCTGTAACCGGAGGAGTGGTCTGGCTGAAAAACAATAACTGGGGAAGGGTATAACCCAGGAAGAAAAAGTCGTGTTGGTTATTCGGCCACGTCAGGCCTCTGAGCTGTTTTCTTTCACAGCGTCTGTGGTGTGAAGCCAGGAGGAGAACGGTGGACGACGGCAGCATGGGAGGCACTATCATAAAAGTGTGATTGTGTGTGTGGGTTGGGGGGATCAATTCTCTCTTTCCGCCACTGCTACCTCTGAAAAAACCATACACGCTTAACTATTTGTGTACTTAAAGCAAAACGTGCTTAAATCAGGTGAATCGGTTCCTAAGTACCAACTCTGTGCCTCATGTCCCTTTCTTTTTCTAAGCAAGATTTCTGATAGATCCCCACGGTGTAATGACTTTTTCATATAGATAAAAATATCTTAAGAACAGAGCTTTGCTCCTGAAGTATGAAAGGATAGGGCATTACAGTATTTCCTTAGTAGAAGGCCAGTATTAATGATAAAATAAATGAAAGCTATTAATACAACAGCAGTATTAGTGTACAGATTTAAAAATAGGTTCAGTTAGGGCTTATACATTTCAATCAAGTGGCATTCATTGGTGGCTTCTTTGTGATAACAAGGTAGACTAGAGAATAGCAGTAGGCTGAAGTGACTTGTAAATGACAGCTTGGCACCTAATAGCGAATTACCAAGTTGCATCTGAGGGGTAGTGGGTGTAAACTCCTTTCAAAATCTATTCACTGTTAAAAATTTGCATAGTAGAAGTGCAGTATTATCTGGCTGTGTCAGGAATTGTGTAATGCTGTCTATTAACAGCCTGGCCAAATTTCAGATTGTTTTGTAACATCTATGTCACTTATAATATAGTCTCATGGTGCAATTGGTATTAATATCTTGGCATTTCGCCTCATGAGATCATTTTAAATTAACTTGCTGAGATGTATGAAAAAGGATTTATTCTCTTCTTATCCTAGCACCGTGCTAACAAAACTAGGTGCACTTTGGGATGCTTTTCTCTTCAGAAATGTTCTGCTATACTGCTTTCGACAGCAATGTATTTGAACCTTATCTGCACCTGGCCAGCAAGACACACGTTGCACTGGCAGGAAATTGCTGGTTTACCACGCAAAGGTGTTTGATGTCAAAGCTGTAGTTACAGGATGGGCTTTACAGATTGCATCAGTGCCGTAATTTCACAGGTATTTTGCTGAAACACCTTACATTTATTTCTGCATTTATTTTTTAAGGCTACATCATTGATTTTTAATTTTATGATGAAAAGCCAGGTTCTGCATTATAGATTTGTTTTAGTCTGACGTTGAGTAAATGTTTAGCAGTCTTGTTAGCAGGAGCAGAACTATGGTTCAACCTCACTGTGGTCTGTGTCTCCTGAACGAGGTGTTATTAGGCCATGGCTAAATTGTGATTGATTACTCAGCTTCGGTTAGGTCAGTTCCACTGGCTTCCTTCTCTCTTGAGCTCCACTGCCTTTCCACAGTTCCCGGCTAACGTCTACCTGTGATGCCTCTCTCCTCAACAGAAAGTCAAAACTCAATTCGTTAATATACAAAGCACACGTTGCTTGCACATGTGTTGGTGTACGGAGCATCTCAGTGGTCAGTTAAGCACTGAGGTACGGAGTTGGAAGTCCTCAGCACCTCTTCCAGGCCTTAGGTTAAGGCAGAAGGGCTCACCACGCATTTAACTTTAAAAGTGCCTAAATCATCCCAATCTAACTTTAAATAAGTTCACAGTCAGTTTCTAAGGCAGCTTATGAAATTTAAGCACGATTTCAGGGTCTGCTAGTTGGAAAAGCTTCCTTCTTAGGGGCTTGGGGTGTTCCAGCACCCTGCGGTGTACTGCAGATAGCTGAACGAACAGAAAGAGTTGATGAGTACACACTAAACAGTGCAGCATCTTCCAGACACTCATTTGAGTTGAAGTTCAGTGCGTCAGCGTAGTGCTCAGCCCAGGCTAATTTGATTGCGTGTTCCAGGTTTTGGTTTTCAGCTGTAGAGCTGCTCAAGGTAACTCGTTCACACATAATTTGAGTATCTCAGTACAGCAGTTGTGTCACGTAGTCTGCCTGCCTTTTGACTTTTAAGGCTGGTTAATACAATAGGAATTGAACTATTTCAACAAAGCCGCTGTATCGCTAAGTTATACAAAGCAGAATGATTCCCCCCCAGCATGGTGCAAATGTGATTTTACTTTACCTAGTGCGATGTGCCATTAATATGAACAGGGGAAGCAGTGATTAGATATTCCGTAAATATCTTTACTTCCTGCCAGAAATAAAGACTTTGTTCTTAATTCTTTCGAATTAAGGAATTATCTTTAGTTGAGTAGGTTTTAGTAATGGAATATGGAGAGCTGATCAGTTCTGTGCTTTCCAGATAATATTCTTTGCTCCCTGAAAAACCCGTTGGTAAAGGACAGAAAGTGCTGTAATGCACATTCATATCGCTTCAGCAATCTTGCATTTGATGCGGATTTACCCCTTCAAACAGCATGGTCTCTGTCTCGCTGTGTTCGCATTTATGTAGCTGCCTTCTAAAAATAAAACCCTGTTGGAACAGGATTGGATGACGGTGCATGGAAGATCCTCTCCTTATCGGTTAAGCTTTGGCATTGCAAGTGGTAGGAGCATGTTATCAGTGGTAAAGGAAGTATTTGAGCCCGAATCACTTCCGCCTGCCGAGGCATCAGCTGCCAGGAATTCCTGTTACGAACTCCGCGGTATTGTTTGCTGTTTGAATGCCTTTGGCAAGCTGCAGCCTTGCAGCCACGGTGACGGGCTGCCTTTCAATGGTGGCCGTGGTTTGCACCCATAATTGTATTTTCCTGTTGTGTCTTAAGAGTTAGAAGCATTGCAAAGAGCAGTTCAGTTCTTCCTGTGCCTTTGGTCAGCAAAGCCTGTTGAGAAGATATTTTTTGGGCTCATCTTCTTTTGGTTTGCCTTTTTTCTTTTATTTAATAATATTCCAGGGAAGGGGGTGCAGAGGGCAAGTGTGCTTGTGCGGGTGTCTCTGTTAATTAGACACTAACATTTTTTCCTGAGATGGATTGCAAAGGAAACAAAAATGGGAAAGCCTGACCAGATGCCCTCCTCTGGAGGTAACTGGGGTAGTTTAAGATGTCTCTACCACAGCTAAAAGCAGTGCTCTACATAGATAGCTCTACATAGATCAGGTAGAAACAACAGGAATGGAGGAGTGCTCCCTGATCTGTGTCTGTGTGAAGTCGGACAGCTTAGCTCGAATCTCCTTCCATCAGTGATTTTGAAGCTAAGCCTGCTCACTGCCTTCAGTGTAGGAGGGCTTGTTCATTCCCCCAGCTTTACTGTGGGCATGATGATTTTCAGTGTCTTGGCAGTCATGAGCAGCTACAGGCTGGGATGTCTTCATTTATTCCACTCATTTGCAAAGTGTTTAAAAAGAAAAAAAAATATTTATTTTAAAAAGCGAAACGTGAAACAGCAGTCCCCCCACCCCTATCCCTTTCAAAAGGTGGAAATACATAGTAAAAATCACTGGCCTGAATTTTGCAATGTGTTGGTGCTATGAAAGACAATTTTACTGGGTTTTGCTTTGTTTTTATGAGTATATGAGTGGCTATGACATGCATACCCGTATTGCATACGAAGTGTTGCTCCTTTTTAGCCTTTCATGTCTGGATGCTGTTAATCTCCCCTGAAAATGTCTTTGCCATATTCTGGCAAAGGCCTTCGCCTCCCGTTCCTCGTCTTTTCCGTATGGTTTCTTTACTATTACCTTCTAAAGTGGTAGGGCGAGATGTTGCAAGGGCTGCTTTAAGGACGTGGGTATATAAAAACAACTATGTTTATAGTGTAGGTGGAAACTGCTTCTATTAACTTAATAATTCCAGCCACAACTCCCTGGAAATTGGCACGGTCTCCTGCCAAGATCAACAGATTTTTAAAATTTGGAGTCTTTGGGCCAAGCTTCTTGATGCCAGAAGAAGTTAGGAAAATATTCGAGTAAGTTCACCTCAGTTTTTGGATTCTTCTGTTTCCTGGTCTTGCATCCAACTTGCCACTAACTCCTCAGAAAAGTTCGTCCCTGGAACGGGATCACACCTGTGAAATTCCAGCTTGCTTGGTTTTCTTCCAGTGAAACGGGGAGAAATCCAGCATGGGTTTTATAGTGGAAGAGTAACTTCAAGTATGGAGAGTATCTCTCCACGAAACTTTACTATTGCCGCTCCCACGTTTACTACTTGTTTTACAATTGTTGCTTGCTGTAGAGAAAGCGAACAACCTTATTAGTGATCCAGCTTTAATGGAGAGGATTCCTGTGAATTATCTACCCGTTATTAAAGCCCGCTGAAAAAACGAGCGGGATGTAATTTCAAGGCTAAGCAGGTCCTTCTGCTGACCCCGTGGTCATCGTTTTGGTGAGAGGCGTTTGTGATCCCCTGAAGGAAGAGAGGGGATTGCTCACGGGAGGTGGGGGGGACGTTGGTGGGGGAGAGCTGTCTGTCTGTCTTGCTCTCTGGCCGAGGAGCGTCCGCGCTCCCGCGTATTTGCGGGTGTAATACTGAAATGTATGGGAGCAGCCGGCTTCAGGCTGCTTTGGGCTTGTGCCGGTGTTCCCTTGTGGCTTTAGCTGCTAAGTCATTCTTAAAGCATAGGGTATGTTTTACTCTCACCTTTCTTCCTTTGACTGACTGTTACTGAAATTGGTAATTTATAAATGTTTCTCTTTTTTAATAAAGTAAAAGGTAATTTGTCTGACACTACTCAACGGGCTGCGTATTGAAATTCCTGTCTTAGGGAGGAAAGTTTTTTCCCTGTTAGTATTTCTCTAGATTAGCTCTCTGTCTGATTGCAGGTATGCTCTTTATTTTAAACTGGTCGTCTATGTGTATAAGTGGAAGGGTAGACTATAACTCACAAATAATTGTTAAAAGCAAATGAGATGTTACCTGTTGATTCAGTTGAACAGATATTTCTGCTTTTTTTCTTCTCCTTTTGCTTTTGAGTGTTTTTAGGAGTTTCTATAGGACAGTTCATTTCTCCGCTATGTGCGTGTCACGGGAGAACAGAACCCAGCGCTGCGTTCCTGTGTCTGGGACAAAACGGCAAGTCCGGGATGCTCTGTTTGTGAAAGGATTTTGAATATTCCCCGCTTTGTGTGTTTCTCCTCTGCCTTATTGGTATGAGAATGATCACTGTGCAAATTTGGATGAGCATGTTCTCAGACCTGACTATCTTGAGATAGGTACCTTCTCTTACTCCTGTGCTGAGTACTGGCGGGCCAAAATGCTTTCAGGGAAATCTGTGCATATTTGGCTCTTCTTGGCACCTGGGGTGGGGACTTGTGGCACTCCAGTTTGAAAACGACGACCTCCTGCAGGAATCCAGATTATTTTTTCTTCCCCTGCATTTAACACTGAAAATATAACAAGCTTGTTTGTGGATTTTTAGTCTTTATTGGTGCGTAGTGGCTATTTGATGGCATGAGTAAATCTTAAAAGTGACTGTAATAAGCCCAGCTGTTAACTTTGGCATTGACCTCCTGCCGTTTGCCACCATCGTAAATTATCTTTAGCAGCGTGTCACAGAAATGTATAAAAATTGTTTTAATTAGTAACTGGAACAGAGTTGTGTTGGAAATTTTTTCTTCCCTGAGGTTTAATGACCTGAGAAAAACAGAAAGATATATTATATGTGTAATTAAAATATATTAAAAATTTGAAAATAATCTGTGCTCTCTGGAAAAACAATCCGTTTCACTAGTGTTTCATAGTTTGAAAGAGGATTAAAACCCTTATGGTTTTGTATATCGTAAGCCATACTGTTAACAGGAATGGTGTTAAAATGCAGCATAATATTGTACTCCTACATCTGCAAGCATGCCAAGCTGGTGTGATTTTAATAACTAGCAAACTTCATGTTGATATGATCCCCGAGATTTACAGAAGCAGGGATGTGTTTTTATTCCCCAGCGGAGGTTTGTCACGCCAGTGGATGTATTAGCTGTTAAACCAAACATCACTGGGTACATTTACATTTTGTGTTTACTGTGCCTGCTTACAAAAAGAGTAGTTTGTTTAGTTTGTGCTTATGTGCCAGAATTTTGAGGTTTGATGACAGAGTTGGCAGCTCAGGGTAGCAAGTTAGGCTACAGATTTTTAAACTGTTCATTCATTAGCTTAGCTTTCCAACGGTGTGGGTGTACGTTCGTCCTGTAGTTATAAATGTTTGCATTCGTTTCCTGGTGCAGAAGTACGGATAGGATATAATCTGATCTTGCAAAATTTGTATTCTTGACTGTCTTGGCTTTGAAATCTCTCGCTGGTTCAGGTGTGTTGGTCTGAGCAGACCAGATAGGCTCCATCTGTGTTGCCAGGTATGTTCTGTATCCTGGAACCCTGCAGAGACCACTTACTCGTGATGGATGCGTGATCTGGTTTCCAGGTAGTTTCCAGTCTTTGAAAATCAACACTGCTTTCCCATCTGCTTCACTCAGTAATATAATCTCACACAAGGGCATGCGGTGTGGTGAACTCAAGATTGTTCTTTCATTATAAAATCAGGGAATGGTTGTCTTTGAGTAGTCAGGAAAAGCTTGTCACTGCACTTGTACTACGATAAGCTGTCCTGCAAGGCAAGAAAATGCAGAGGAAAGCACTTGAACTGATGGTATTTAGATACTACACATGAAAACGTTTGCTGTGCTGCGACAGGAGTCTTGATGCAGTATGTGTAGCTGCACGTGTCTCAGGTAGGGTGCTTCTAGATCTGCTAAGCTGAGACCCCGGGATTTGTTGTTTGTTTTACTTGCAGCAGAGAGATTTGAGCAGATTTCCTGTGAATGTAAACTTTCCCAAGGGTCTGGATTGGGATAGATTTTTTTGGTTTTAAAAGGGGAAGCATACACACAGGCACACATTCTCACCCACACGTATCATTCTAACAGCTAGAAGGCACTTGAATTGTTGTAGCCTTTGATGGTTTTGTTATTTTATCCCTTGCTGTGGTGTGTGAGCAGAAGATGGAGGCTTCTGCTTCCCTGTCCTGCAGGCAAGGCTCTGACCTTTGGCTCTCCTGGGCATCTATGCCAAAAAGCTGTTTGATCTCCACTGAGAATTCCAAAGATATCAATTACTTATTTCCTCTAACTTTTCATTTCTGGCCATTTTCTCAACAGAACTTGCAAATTCAGGTTGCTCTTTTCCTGATAAAGCAGTATAAAATTGAATGTTTCCATTATATGTCAGGTTGGTTGTAAGATTGTGGTTTTTTGAAATAAAATACTTCCATGAAAAAGCAGGTGATGCTCTCTCTGCTTCTTCAAGACTCTCTCTCCTAAAGTATAACTTCTTTTATCTCTCTTGAAACTAGCTGAACAAACTTCGATTCTATTCAGCAGTTCTTCTTTCCATTCCTCTATTGTATAAATGAAAGAAACAGTAATAAAAACCTAAGTACTTGCTATGGGACACATTTTTAAGGTGCAAGACCTCCCCTACCACCATCCTAAATTTCTTCCTTTCAGATATTTCATTTCGCAGAAGGAGCTTTTATGAGAAGCTTGTTTAGGTCTGCATACATATGTTTAAAGCCCCATCAACTGTTTTTTTTGAGAATCGGGGGTTGGTTTGTGAGTTGCCATCGGAGCTGACACCTCTAACTACCGAGCGAGCTTTTGGCACCATCATACTCAGAATTATGTCAGTAATAATTTAGAGGGAAAACTGTTGCTTAATAATACCCACAAATCCAGTATTATAACAAGTTGGAAATAAAAATATATACTGCTGTATACTTTATGTATGTTCTGGATCCATGAACCTACCTTAAAATTAATGCTGTTCTGTTGGAAGGCTGATGAAGCTTATAAATACGGTTATAAAACAAATTGCCTAGAAAAATTCACTTTTTGGGTAGGTGGCATTGTCTCGCCATGGCAGTTTAGGTTCAGATATTAACAAAAATTCTTGCAAGTTACCTTGAAATTCAGTGCAGCTGTGTAATTGCTCTTTATGGTGCTTGAGTGTTAGCCTTACTTATTGCAAGTATGACATGTCAAAACATTCGGGCTTTAAAATAACTGATTTTGGACCCAGTTCCCGTTTGCCAGCTTGAAGTAGTTCAAACGATCAAAACAACTTCTGTTATTTTTACAGCGTGAGTCCAGGAATTTACTTTGCAGTGCTGATAAATTATTTAATAATTCTTTATCTGCTGAGTCCTGCAGTAATTATAGGTGTAGTAATCCTGGAATGGGCAGGGAACCTGCTGGGAGCTGGAGCCCTGGGCTAGAAAGGATTTACGTGAAAGAAGAGGACGTGTCATCTCAGGACAAGGGTGCTGCCTTGCTAAGGTGAGGGAAATTCGGGATTATTTAGGTGTAGTGAAGGTGGGAGACTTGAGAAGCGTCAGAGCCTGATTTAGAGTCGCCTTCCATGCCCCTTCTCTTGTGGCTCAAGGTTTCATTTCGTGTCATGCTTTGCCATTTGTTTTAAAACTAAATAAAAGCTAGATTGAGTTTGGAAACTCTTTTTGGAGAAGTGAGCTCTTAGGCTAGTGCGTGCGTTTTGAATTATTAATGCATTTTAGCAGTAACGCTAGAGCTGTGATGTGCACTTTGAGTACACTCCAGACGGGCTGTGTTGGTTTTTATTTCCCCTGGTACATGGTCCCTGCATTTCTTTGAACTCTTTTAAGCCTCCCTGTATCCCTCTATTTCTAGCTACTTTAAACTAAGTGGAGTTCAAAGTAAAGAGAAGATCTTTTTAGAGCCGGTTGGTGTTGATGCTGAATTTGGAGGGCACAGTGCAGCTTTTGTCCTGGAGTACTGCATTCCTCTTGAAACTGCCTTTAACTTTTCATGCCTATCTAATGTCATAAAGATGCAGAACTTGGGCCATTCTCGACTTCTCTTAGAAAATAATGTTCCGATTTTCCCTTTTATGATTTCAAGATAAACAGGGAGAGAGGGAAGACTTGGATTTTTAACAGCAAAATATCCACGTACTCTTACGATTCTTTGTTGTGTTTCATATGAATGAATGTTTTATTTTCCCATTGGAAAACAATTAAGATGTGGATGATGTATGAAGTTTGCTGTTAGGATTATGTCTGTTTGTGTCTTGCAAGTTGCTATGATCAGATTAAGGATAAAACAGCCACTGTAAAACGAACTGTATCTGCAACAGTAGCAATAATACTAAATCTTATTGCTACCAGAACATGCCTTTGAATTAAAAAAAAGTCCGGACTATAGCGTGGGTTTCACATAGACCCTGTGCTGTGAAGTACATGTGCTGTGTGTGCATACTCCAGTGTTGCACAGACAGATGTTTATTCACATTTAAATGTGCTCGGTTCGATGGCTGAAGACAGTTTGAGTTATGGAAAGGCCCGTAGCATTTTACATCTTGTGTGTGCTCATTCAGACAAGTTACTGCGTCAGTGCTTGCTGTAGAGGAGTGTTTATTCCACACAGAATTGGTGGCGATTCATTGCTTTCTTTTGGAAACTAAGAAGTTATTAGTACAAAACTTAATTGAAATACCAATATAAGAAAGCAAAATAAGAATTGAGATTTTTCATTTGTCCACCATATGGAGCTGCTTGGGGGCCTCTTCTGGAAGCGTTCTGCTTTTTGTTCTCATGGGTAAAGTAATGCTTTCCTGTGGGGGGTCCCCAGTTTGTCCTTGTAACCACTAATCGCTTGCTAGTGACTTCAGGACTCGGCCATTTAGCTGGAGTTAATGAGCACCCGTCACCTGCCCAGGGAGGAACTGAGTCATACTCATTGCTGTGACACCCGTGTCAGGCCAGGGTGACTTGAGGGGGTCTGCATCAGCTTGGTTTATACTATTACTCTTATCCTCATGGTTGTGTTTTAAACACTGGGAATAGCTGACTCATCAAGACCCATTTCCCTTGAAGTCTCCAGAAAGTTGGACCGAGGGAGGGCTGCAGGTTTATGCCTCTCCATGGAGAACAAGTGTGTCAGAGGAACAAGGCTCTTAGGAGGTTCCTAAAGAGTCTGGTACACAGTGGCAGGGTTATACCAAAACCTTTTTTCTTTGGAGAGCGCAGTTAAATGCTTAAAAACTAAAAACCTAACTCTGCAATTCCAATGAGAAGTTCTCAGGTAGAGTCTGCATGGTGTAGACCTCTTTCC
Source organism: Cariama cristata (assembly GCF_000690535.1). Classification (NCBI taxonomy): domain Eukaryota; kingdom Metazoa; phylum Chordata; class Aves; order Cariamiformes; family Cariamidae; genus Cariama; species Cariama cristata. The sequence goes on from NW_009597504.1 coordinate 74,922, forward strand.
AGTGTGACCTGTGTTGTTCAAAACCCACCTTCCCTGAACTGCCATCTGGGAAAATTAAAGGTTAAAATGTTCTTTTCAGATCTTTGCTATTTTATCTTCTGCCTCTGGCATCTTAGCAGAATTTTCTAAATTAAAAATCAAAACAGAGTTTCAGCTCAGTCTGTGACCCTTTATGCAGTTTGCCTATATTTTTAACTCTTGAAGTCCATAGTCTGAGATAACCAATTAAGGTTTTGACACATGGATCAAAAAAACAAGACACCGTTTATGAACTACTCGACAAAAGTAAAAGTCATACTATTTGTTAAGCCTTTAATACCATGAATTTAAGGCATTTTGCCTTACTGTTCTTGCTGCTCTTTACTGAGTTAACATACAGAAGCTGCCTTCTTTTATCTGCAAAAGCGTTTTTCTTCCTCCCCTGGGATTTTGGAAATATACGTGATATACTGCCTTTGCCACATGACATAAATGATCTGTGGCAGGCAAGTAATGGGGGTAATTCCTGTGTGTTCTGGAAAATACAGTTTCATGTTTTCCAGTTGGCCTTTCTGTGTCCAAGTTCGCGATACATTTACATATAACCGCTGGAAAAAAAGCAGTGTTAATGAAGTGCTCATGGTCTCGAGTGACACGAAATGTCGAAGGTTGGATGGCACACTGCTGATGTGCGTGATTCAGTCTCTGTTTATGTTTTTACGTGCTATTTTTCAACTGGTACTCGTTGTGCAATTCCTCTCCCGCCTGCCTGAGCTCTGCGGTGCCTGAGCAGCACTGGGGGCAACCTCAGGACACGAGGAGAATATTTCTATTATTTTCCTGGCACCTCTTTCCTTACTCAAGCAGATTGTCTGTTGGACCTCACTGATTAGCTGTAAGTAAGCCCTTACTAGGCCTTAGTGAACTAGGAGCTTCACTTCTAGTCAAAATTTAGCAGGAGTCCATCTTTAGCATCTTGTGATTGATGAAGCCCAGAACAGCTCTAAAAACCCCCACCTCTCCTCATTTTTTGGTAATCGTAAGGTTGCAATTAATATTAAAAGCATGGGATGGGCTTCAGTGCGACGTTAACGAGTTTCATTTTCCTGGACTGACAGCTCCAGTCTTTCTAAGATGATGTCTTTAAGAAATAATATCACTGAATTGTAGAATTAAATTAAAAATTGTGGGAATTTCAAAATAAGTTTCACTTCTCATTAGGCATTTTTCTGTGCAAACCTTTGACTGTACAAATATCTTCAAGCCTTTCTCAACAAGAGTGAAGAAACTTGTTTGTTTAAAGAAACTTGAGTTTTGCATGCAGTTGCTTAAGACTTAAGGTTTCAACATGATTATTTCAGTCTTTTTTCCCAACTCATGTATTTTCAGAACTGAAAATTGGTGATGGTGTTGTCAACTATTTCATTCTTGGTGGCTGCTTTATAGCGGCTTTGTGTTTGCTGAGTAGTGCCTTTCACCAGAATTATTGAGGCTGGAACCTCATCTATCAACTGTTAGGCAATTTCTGAGTGTGGGTTATGGAGATGTCAGATGAAACATCTAATTTTCAGTCTCTTCGTAGAGATTTTCCTCATTTATTTGGTTGAGAGAAAATTAAAACAACCCCCTCATTTTAGGGCTTTGGGGTGTGTTGCTGGAATAATTGTATCTACGTGTTGGTACCCGTAGGGACTTCTGTCAAGGTTTTAGCATCTCTGTTTTGGTAGGAAGAATGTTAATGGTAATGATAAAGACATTAATCCTGTTTTCACTGTCAGAATTGATAGATCCTGGAAGTTTCCCAGGATGTGGCAGAAATGGACCTTGTCTCTGTCTTCCTCCTCTTCCGTAGCCCATCCCCAATTATTCTGCAGCATTATCATCATTGCTGTACGTGCGCTAATGGGCGTGAGTATAACCACGTGGTCGTATTCTGGAAAACTTCTTTCATGGGTTGAAGATAATCATATAACTCCTGTAAATGTCATTGAATGTTTTCATCATAAATACACTCAGTCCTTCCTACACAAGGTCTAATTGTGTCATGTAGCTGTATGATTGTAGCATAATGTAAAAATCTCATATAAAAACATTGTATGTGTGTGGGAAGCAGGGCTTTTACAGAGCCTTGTCTGAACTGATTTATGCTTGTTCTGCGACTAGTATAAATGTTTCTTTTCAGTTTGGGCAATATTTACTTTTCAGAGCAGGTAAGCACCTCCAGTGCATAGTAATTTTTTTTTCTGTACGTAGAAAATATTTAGACCCTAGACATATTACGACTGTTTAGTTACTTGTCAGCTGTGTTTTGATTTCTAGTGTGAGTTGTGTATTGCCTGAAGCCTGCAGATACTTTGGCACGCCCTTTTCTTCAAAGGACAAGCAGTTGGCGGTACTAGAGAAGTTGTAGAGGGCACAGCATCGTCCCCCAGCATACTTGTTGGTTAGTCGTGATGTCGGAAGATGCTGGCTGGAGCTGTAAGAATACAGGATGGGTGTGTGAGTAGGAGAACGTGAGAAACCATGTGTATGCATGCGTTTGTGCACGTGAAGAGCAGGAAAGATGCAATAAATGCAAGCATTGTGATATCCCCTCGGAGTTTCATGTTAAAGCCAGATATTTTTAGTCTGGCTGAAGTTTTTATGCAACATCTAGCTAAGAGGGGAAGTTTTTGTTTTTACTCCTAGAAAAAATTTATTTTTAGAAAATCAGTTTGACCATATATCTCTTCTGCTAATTTTCTACCCCCCCTTTCCCAGAATGGACATGTTGAAGGGAAATGCTTCCATCTATTCTGTTCCATGCTTTAGAACTTGCTCAAGTTTTACTATAATAATGCACGGGGTGATATAAAACATCTGTCGGTTTTGCACTGTGCTTCTGAACCCAGCTGTGGAACATGGACTTTCATTTTCTTTGTTTAAAAAAATAAGACGGGGAGGGATTTGAAATGTGAAATTTTAAAACTTTCTTTCTCGGGCGTGTACACGTGTGCGTGCGTGCACAAAATCGTACTTGTGCCTTCCCCTCCAGCTGAAGTTTGGCAAAGTAAAAAGCAACGTGCGTGCGTGCACAAAATTGTACTTGTGCCTTCCCCCCCAGCTGAAGTTTGGCAAAGTAAAAAGCAAGTAGCTAAAGGTCATAGGCTTTATTTGAAAGCACTGGGAGGGAGTCCTATAGCTCTGTGCAGTGTCTGTATGCTATTAAAATGCATTCGGTGATCAGTTTAGTCATAGACTAACCTTTCTGTAAAACTGGGGGATGTAGGTGTAGCTAAATGCCAGAACCGCTGGGTTTCACACAGCCAGATTTGTAAAGATGAGTGGTTGTTGATCTTTCCCACTTCTGGGGTCATGGGAGGAAATGGAGTAAAGCTTCCCCTCAGCTTTTATCGCTTCCTCCTGCCAACTAACGGGAGATTATTTTCCTTCATTTGCTGCTCCTCTTGTCAGCAAGCGAAGTTGGTATTTAGCCAGATAATAAATAATGCTTTTCCTGGGGAAGGAGTTCTCAGATGTGGTTGTAGTAACAATGATATCGCCCCCACCACCCCCTGCTTTCTGTCTTGACCCTAGTCCTGCAAATTCTTGCTCAGAAAGATGTACTCTGCATACATGTGATGTACAGAGCTTGTTTGCTTTTGCTTACAGTCTGGTTCTGAAGGTTTTTAAAAAGTTTTAATCATGACTGCTTACCTACTGAATGTTGACAGGTTCATTCAGCTTTGTTGTATGCGGCTTTTGAAGACCCTGCAGACCAGACTTGCAGTGGAGGTATATACTTGTGCAAATTGGGTCAGCATTATTTATTCTCATTCATAGAATCCACTTCATAATTTGCAAAGGTAGACTTTGTCATCTTGTTGGGCTTATTCTCTTCATCCGAGCCTGGAAGGAGGCTGTACACTTGCAGGCGATAGCTTGAAGAGTGTGGGTCCCTCTGTACTTGGTGACAGAGGTAAAATGGGGAACGTGGAGTAAAGGCCAGGTTTTCCAGTGCTCCTGGAAGGTAGAAATGACTGATTTGAAATCAGACTTCAGGAACACATCGGGATAAGCTGAAATACTCTCCTGGGCCTATGGAATTACTGGATGGATGGGTCTGTGGAAAGGAGAGTGTTAGGAGGAGATTGTGTATCACCTATGGGTAGCATTGCGTTGCAGTTTCATGAATGCTGGTTTTGCTTCCTCTAACCTTCCTTCCTTGCTGAGCAACAGGTCCTGCTTGTTAAAAGGGCACGAGCTGGGGCTGCATGCCAACAGAACTGCTTACATAAAAGCCAGGAGGTACAGTTCCTAATGAAATTTCAGATTTATTCATCTCCCGCACCTCCAAATATGGTATGACCAGGCTGCTGCCTTCAAGGCTCTTCAGGGTATATTTGTTTTTCCCTTGTGTGCATTATTAAGTTTTGTTTACTGCCTTTGCTCCTAGGAGCTTGGTTCTTTTTTACTGGTTCTCTACAAATGTAAAATAAGAAATGTTACTCAGCACAGCACAGTTCTTGGTTTGGCCTGTGCGTTAGAAATAACGTGAATACCTCTCTTCGGCTGACAGGAAGGTGAGAAATCATAGCATGCACCTATCTGCACTCTGAGTAAGAAAAGGTGCTTAGAAAATGTGACAGTAGGAGAAGATCAATGACTACCTTAAGCAAATTAAGCTTCTCATTACCACAATACTCTTCCCCCCATCAAAACTATTGTTTGTGGGTTTTTTTTGTTGTTCTTTCTCCTCCCTTGGAACTCCTACTGATGTTTCGGGTGTGTAAGGCATTTCTTCCAGTGACTATGATTCTTATCGGTGTGGGGAAAAAAGTTAATATTGATTTAGTGGGGGAGAAAACAGAAAAAGTGAGTGAGTAGGAGACTAATAGCCTGGAATGACAGGACTGTATCAATTTTCAGTTCCCTCAGAGGAATAATATGCTTGTTTCCAGCAAATGGAAAAGTAGACTATGACTAAAACTGTCACTGACCTCCCACAGAATTTAATGGGTTTTGGAGCTCAGAGAAGAAAAGGCAGTCATAACTAACTCAGTGACTTTAATGCACTTTCCTTGAAAGTCAGCAGTTTTATGAAATGCCGTATGCAGGAAGATAAAAAGTATATATATCTTATATAGCTGTAAAAAAATTTATATTCACTGGCTTAGTCTTTTTTTGACTACGGATGAATGCATTTCTCAAGAAGCTTGAACAATAACATATTATAGGTTCTAGGTGGTTTATAATCCTTAACATATGTTGTCAGCATATAAAACGAACCTGTTTAAAAATGATGGACGAAAACTGTAAAGCAGTCTCATTCTTGGCCTGTTGAAGTGGCTTTTATGTCTAAGTAGTTCCTGAATGGGCTAACTATAAAAGTGGTCCCTTTCGTACGATGAAGGGGAACGTTGCATTTGTGCATGTTGATTGGCAACAGCCAAAGTAAGTATCCTGTTTTGTCCGGTGGTAGACAACGAAAGAAAGGGCGCTTTGTTTTGTGGCAAAGCCACTTTTCTTTTAAATAAATAAATAAAACCAACCAGCTCCTTTAATTTAACTGCCTCTTTGTTTTTGCCTGAAGCCACCAAGTAGCTGGTTCCTCTTACAGAGCCGTCTCCATTGTTTTTGGCACTGTAAATATTCACACAGTTGTGCGGAGCCTTACTTTCACCAAGGAACGGGATTACATGAGCAGGAAGATAATTTTGCTGGCGTTTTCCTTAGGAACTCAGAATCGTTGCCTAATCCCTGCGATAATTTGTATTGCAATGCCATCTAGTGAGCGAGGGGCTGTCGGGCTGCTTGGACTTGGGAAATCCGTGATAGCCGGGGTCTTCTCTGTGCGTCCGATTCCAGGTTACTCCAAACAGCTGCATCTTTTGGTGGAGATGGTGGTAATAAAATTTTAGCGTCGTGAACTTCCAATTTTCAAAATTCTCATCTTGATGATTGCTTGAGGTTTTTTGGAGTGAGGATAGGCTAGGGACTAGAACAGAAACAGTGCTGATTTGGCCAGCCTGAGAAGGAGTTTTCTGTGGTCGTGGGCTGATTTTTTTATTATTTATGTGTGTGTCAGAAATTAGTTTCTGGAGTTTAGAGCATGTCCAGTGGTCAGTGGGTGTTGATACCCAGTTTGTTGTTCCCGTTGTGCTTTCAAGGCTTATGAAATACTGTTATGAATCCATGCTGAGTTCAAATCCCTAACCTTACCAAATTGGAGGCCATCTGAATCTGACTTTGCTGTTCTTTGCCCCGTTGTTGAATAGGTTCGGTGCTGGAGAAGCATTACTTCATCGCTCATGCTATCTGTCTTCATTTGTACTTCAGTCTCTTAGCTGTCTCTCTTAAATTCTGCGCATGGAAGAATATAGTTTGACCTGTCAGTAGGACAGAAGAATCCTTCCCCCCTCCTATTCTGAAAAGTATGTAATGTGAGCGTTTTGGTTGCAGACTTGCTGCCTTTTCCAACGCTGGTTTTGGTATCGTCATGTGATATCCAAAATGTTTAATTCTAAATACTGCTAGGAGGGGGGCTGTGTCTCCCCAGGTAGTGACTAGACCTCAGCGTGGCAAAGGCTGCCGGAGAGGATTCATCGCTGAATAATCTCGTTTTGGTTTCAATTAATTGTGAAATATGACTTTAATAGGGTGTGAAATGGAAATAGAGAGAGGTAACACCAGATGCCAATATTTACATGTGTTAATCAACACAGACCCGAACAACAACAACAAACAACAAATTAAACTGGAGCCATTCGTAGAGTTTGAAATGCTCCACATTTGGCTGGGAACTTTGAAAAACGTGCTACTTTGCAGATAGGTGGAAGGTTAGTAGCATTTTTTTTTTAATTTTTTAAAAGTACCAAACATGCCAGAATCCTATCAGAACCCTGACGTTACTGTATTTCAGAAATGCCAAATGTGGCTATGGAAACCCACCATTACATTGAATTAGCTTTGCTTTGAACAGTAATGTGGAAGATATTTACTTTTCCCTTTTTGAGCATAGCCTGTGGTGTAACGAATAACACACAAGAGCGGGCATGTGTACTTTGTATATCAAAGTGCCAATTTCCAAATGTCTGGTATTATATTCACCAGGATCAATTAACTAGTGACTAAAGGTGGTTTCCTTTGGAGACAGACTGGGTTTTTCTTTTTGGCTGCTAGTTCCGAACTGGTAGGCATCGCAATTTTATGGGAATTTGTGTCGGAAACAAAGTTTGGTTTGCAGCCAGAAAGATTTTTTTAGTTAACTGTGCAATTCAGCTCAGCGGGGCAGGGAGGAGGAGAACAGGTACCTGATGTTGATTGTGCTGTAGACAGTAGTAGGAGCAAAACCCATTCTGTCACTTCTGGCTAATTCCCTCTGTTGTTCAACAGAGCAATTTGATTTGGGTTCCTGGGAAACTTGTGGATTTTGATGGTGTTGCTTGGGGATTGGGTTTGTTGGAATGACGAAGATGATTTTTTGAGGAAAAAGTTGAGGGAGGTTCAAGGAAACTTTTGCATTATTCCTCTGGATATCTTTACGATGGAGAGATGAACATGATGGATTGTAAGGCATGTTGACTGCTGTGCTCACCAGAAAGTGGATTTACACCTACCTGGTGCCCGGCTTAGAGGTTCTGTCTGTAACAGGGGGAATATTTCTCTGATTCTAGATAGGCAAGAAAAAGAAAAAAGTCATTTTCGTAGAAGCACCGTTTCTTCTGGCAGTGAAGCGTGTTAACCCTTTCTTGAAACACTGCGTATAAAAACAAGCATCGGATGCACTGCCTTTAAGAGTAGAAGCAGCCTCCCTTGCTCCAGCTCACGTGATTTACCCATTCATTCCACGAATGCTTTCCCCCACCTCCCAAACAGTCCCGGCTATGGCCATTGCTCATCACCGACTCCAGGAATACCTGCGTTACCAAGGAAATGAAAGAGCGGAGCCCTAGCCTGAGAACTGACTGTACTTAATACATGAGCTTGGATGCCTTCTCCACGTCACTGCTCCTTGTGTTTTGTGCTTTCTTGGTGCAGCACAGGTCACCGCAGAGATCCCCAGCTCCATCTGTGACCGGGAACGGAAGGGTTCAGCATCATAACCTGTTAAAAGGAGCAGTAGATGGGGACACGGAGAGTTGTGGCTTCGTGACGTAGGGCTCTCTGCGTACCCTTGGGTGCACATGCCTCAGTATAAAAGAGTTGGTCTTCAGAGTTCCTCTAGAGATGTGTATAAACCTGAGATACGGTTGAGTTTGTTTCAGCGTCCGTACTCTCCATTAAAAACACAGTATGGGAAATGCTGCTGCTGTTTTTTGTAAACCAGAAAATTATTTCAGACTTTGAAATTCAACCAGAGTTCTTATCTACTTGTGCAAATGAGAACTGAATGTTGTTGTTTGTGAGGATGCGAACAATGATTTCATTTAATAAAGTCAATTTAGAGAATAAAGTCAATTTAGAGAATACTCAAAATTGTAGCTGGCTAAAATGTGATTTGTCAGTTGAGAGAATAAGAACATTTTGGTTATTTGCTGGTGTTTCTTTTCCCTCTTAGAAGGAAATTAGTGATCTGGGAGGAATAACGTGAGCAAGTAGCTTAACTAGTTTAAAAGAGGGAGCAAGATTTGTAATCAGGCTTGTCTTACACTGAGAAGATCCTTTTCAGCTCCATGCACTTACTGAATAATATGTACTACTAGTTAGCAAAATACAGGGGAATCTACGGTAGGGACTACCGTTCAGACATTCCTCTCTTGCCTTTCACAGGTCGTTTGAGGATGCTGTTTGCCATAGCGAATAAGCTTCCGTCCTCAGAAGAGATTTTCTTCATTGTCACTTGCTGTAATCTCTTTGTGCCAGTCTACACATCAGTAGCGGCACCAATTCTGCGTCAGGAATTGCTTTCTAATTTTATCAGAGAAGACCAGGTGCAAGAGGGAATTGGGAATCAGCTTTCAGATGGGCTGAGGGGTGGTAAAGAGAGAGCAGGACTTGGAAGGCTACCGCTTGCTGATTACTACCCTGTTTTGCACAAAATAAGGCTGCTCTTGGGGTACCTTAGGCTATATAATTTAAAGGCAATGACTCCCTTCATTCCCTAATGTTTGTTTTCTTTGTGCCATTACAGCACCCCGTAGTCTCCTTTACTTAGGTGGATGAGAAGCAATCTTGTAAATTTTCCCAACTTGTCATACCTGAAAATACAGCAACCCGTGGCACCTTCTGCTGAGTTTTCTGGTGTGACAGTTAAGAGGACACTTCGATGGAAAGGAATTTTCTAAGGTTTGGGAGAAGTAGTGTATTGGGTGGGAAAGAAACTGAGTTTCTTTTTAACGATGTGAATTTTTATTTTTTTTAAACAGCTTGCATTGAGCATTACAAATTCTCTAGGGTATTTTCACAGCTGAAAGAACAAAGAGAAATTTTTAAGACAGGGAAGTGGCCATCAGCTTATGAAGAAGGCTTTAAAGGTGTATGTTCCTATACTATACTGTCCTATATTGTACCTGTGTGAGAAATGAAAACTGACGAATTGTCTTCACGGTCACGTGAAGATGCTTTTCAGGCAGCAAGGATGTATGTACACTAGGAAGGTTATATTACACTGGCACATAGCATGTGGACAACTGAACCTGTAAAACAGATTAATGGTGGTTGTCAGTGTAGGCAACAAACAGGGAAAATTGGGAGAATTGCACAGGGGCAGGAGAAGAGGTATGAGGACTGGTATGAGCGTAGTTCTCTGTCCCCTGACTGCCTCTTAGACTCTTTGTTAGGGAAATAAATATGAAAAGTGTGCAAGAAGAGACTTTGTTTAAAATCTGTACTCTGCAGAGTTAGACTTAAGATGTGAACTTACGGGAAATTCCTAATGTGTGATGTTAATGGAACAAGCCACTATGCTAGCACCGCTAGATGCTTACCTGATAGTTTGCTGTCATTTTTTGTGCCCATCTCTGAGACTGGCAGTAGCATCCCAAGCAAAGTAGCTACTTCAAACAGAGCACCATCTAGAGTAAAATAATAAAGAAATTAAACGCAAGACAGGCTTTGACATATTTAGGGTAAAAGCTCTTATTGGCTCTTGAAAGGTGAAGGCACTGGCAGTAACCTGCAGCGTCTGAGAACTGACTTAACTCTGTCTTATATGTTCTACAACGTCCCTGAATTGGACTGCAAAATTAAACAAGAATTTGGCCAGGGAGCTCTTTGACCAAACACTGTAGTAAAAGCTGAGGTTGTGCTAAGAAACTGTCAGATAGTAAGATTTCCATTTTATCCTTTGAGCTCAGAAACGTAGATGTGAGAAGAGGGAGCTAATTGTGTTCCCTCCCTTCGGTGGTGAAATAAATGCCAGGCGAGGGTAGACCGGCTATAATTGGAACCACTTTACATGGTCAGTAATTTGCAAAACGCTTCTTTTTGAATAGAAATGTCTAGACCTCGATATTCCGGACGAGCAGAAGCGCTGTGAAATCGCAGTAGCAGGATGACATGGTGTGGTGTTCGTTAGGACGAATAGTTCTTTGAATGGTTAAATTACCATGCACACGTAAAATTGAACCCAAATTTTGGGGCAGAGGGGAAGGGGTGATCTCCACGTTAGTGGTTATCGGTGCCCAAGTGCTGAATGATAAAATCCTGCCAGTGAATAATGATCTGCAAAATTTGATTTTGCAGATGCCTAAGTATCATTCATTCTGCGGTCATAGTACGGGATCCCTTGCACAAGCTAGCATATTTAGGCTGCTAACTGAACAGGGAAGATTTTGACAGCAAACTTTTCATCATTTAAATGCTTGTTTTCTGTAGGGAATGTGTACAGTGAACAGAGAACCCTTGTACCTAGGCATTAGGGCACGCATCCTGCATTGATTTGCAGTTTGCGCAGCACCAGGGACTGGAGAGGAATTTCATGGAGCTTTAGCTCTCAGCAGTTTGATACCAGTGGAAAAGACCGAACGGTGAGGGATCAGCTTGCCTTAAACTGTGCTGGGTTTCAGGCATGTGATGGCAGTTTGCTGTCATGTTTTTTTTTTTTTTCCCCCTTTTTTTTTTTTCTTTTGAGCTGTAGCAGCAGACTTCTATGCCGCGCCTGAACACAATCCCTGCATGCATTCCCTCCCTCTCTGTTTCTCTTGGCTCTTGTTAAACTCCACGGCTTGTCTTGTGGGACCTTCCCAATGAGCGAGCGAGCGAGCGAGAAAGGAACACCACTGATTTCTCTACAGTGCAAATTGAGCATGAAATGGGCAGTGTGGAAACGGCTAACGGGGCTATGGAGGCAGCTCTTAAATGCTATTCATAGGCACGTTCATCTGAAGAAGCAGCGGCACCAGGAAGAGAGGAGAGCGAGTGAACCGAACGTGGGGAGTTTAATTTGATTTTGCTTGCCTGGAGTTCTTGCATTTTGGAGCTGATGCCTGGAAGGTTTTTTCAATTAGCTGCTGGGAAGCTACGGAGAGACCTGGAACTGTTAGGCCTTGGCTAGGGATCCCATCCATGGAAAGAATAGATCATTGTAGCAGGGGTAAGTAGTGCAGAGGCTTTCAGAGATCCTCTATACTTGATATAAGATCCTTTTTGTTTACTGGCACAGTATAATAATAATGCTAAAATAAAACCAGCTGGAAGAACGCCTTAAGGATGGCACCAAATGCTAATGTGGCAATAAAGAATGATTCAGATTACAATTTAACAGGCATTGTTTTCTTTGCAGAATGATCAGATGTAGTTCAAAGGGGGAGTTTATTGCATTTTTGTGTAGACTGTCGTACATTACAGATTTTAAAGCTCAGGATAATATAAACTGTGGCTCTCCTTCCAGAGATTAACCTGTGGCCTTTCGAAAGATTTTTTGCACCGAGGAAGTCAGTCTGAAAGCCGTATTAATGAGGTGTAAGGAATTAACTGGGAGTGGGGCTGGGGAACATCCCGGTAGTGGTCTCCTACCTCAACAGAAGTGACTGGCTGTTCAGATACAAGTTTTTAAACTTCTGGTGCATCTTCTACTAATTAAAGAAATGAGAAACCAGTAAAAAAGGAGTGTATTGCATTTTATGGTGCTAGTTGTGTTCCAAACTGTTGCTAATAACGCCTAGAACGCTTCCTTTGTTATGAGGCTAGGTTTAGCAAAGGTTTCTTTTTAGAATGAGAAGATTTTATCATTTATTTCCTTTCCTTTGTTCTTTCATGCATCCTTCCTTAAAAATAGTCCTAGGAATATAAAGGAATACCTGTTGATAAAGAGAATGCATTTTGACTCTGAACTTTTATCTGGATGATTCGGTAAACCTTTCTTACGTGTTTCTTTTTGATGGGGATATGCATGTATGTGAAACATTGGTTTGGATAAATCTTTAATCGGGTGCAGGGACACATAATACTATCTTAGATGTCATGCTGACAGGAACCATAGAAAAATATACAGTAGAGAGAGAAGTTTGACAAGATTACATGCAGTTTTTCATTCATAGCCAGTAAATTATTAACCAGACAAAATCAGCATCTGGGCTTTCTAGGAATGACTTTGTCCACGTGCCTACCTCCGAAATTCCTGCCACAGGCACCTTACTGCCATTCCAAGCTCCCAGTAAGCAGTGCAAATGGGTGCAAAGCATCTACAAGACCCCTGCAAATGAGAATTACCGTGGCTCCTTCGTTTGGGAAGCCTAAGTCACTGCAAGCTTTTAGGATGTGTCGTAACTTCTCCCTTTGTGCTGGCTCAGCTCCCCTGGTCTTTTGTGTAGGAGAGCTGGACTTAAACCACTTCCTATTTCCTGCCTGGCTTTGCTCATGGCTTTTCGTATGGCCCAGTAAGCCTTTTATCCCTTGCACCCAGATTTGCATACGTGAATAAAGGGAATCTCTTTATGTACTTTTTTTTTTCCTCCCTCTGTTAGTTGCGTCAGGCTGAGTGACACCTTTCGTTTGAGTTTTTGGTTAGCGTGACAAGTTAGAGCTGGTGATATCATACCCATGTTACTCAGAAATCTCAGCTTAATTTTCGCCGTAAGTTAAAGAAAGCGAGAGCTTTTTTGTGTTTTATTTATGTGTTTGTGTTTGGCTGAGCAGTCAGAGAAGAAGAGAGAGGACTGTTTGGTCTAGCTGCTTTCAAAATACTACACTGTTTGCATGGCAGTGCTTCTCACACACAAAATTCAGCAACTATGAGATTTAAATTATCTGGAATCTATTTATTTGACTTGTGGCTTTTTTCTTACACTGATCCCTTCCAACACACTTCTGTGAGTAGCCGGGTTTTCTGTTTGTTTCTTTCTTTCTTTTTTTATCTCTCACGTTTTAAAAACTAGGAATTCATGGGGCACAACTCGATATGCTCTGGAGATCTAGGAGACAAACTCCTAACAAGTACCGTGCAGCTTAATGAGAGTCAAATCTTAGAAGTTTGAAACATAACAAGAAGTTGAAAATCCTCTGCCTGGTCCAGAAATGCTGTTTGCAGGATGCACTCTACAAGGCACTTTCTGTAAAGACGCTCAAGTATGTGTTCTGACTCTTCTACATCAAAACTAAATCAAACCCCTCTGCTTGGGGCCTGCTTTATTGTACCTGGAGGTATCTGTGCCAGGAATTGCTGAAATGTTTGCAATTGTATTTTGTCAGCAGTGTAATATTAGTGGGAACCTATACCCTTAGTCAGTTAACACATCCTTGCAATTGCTTTTATTAAGGTAATGTTTCACTTAGGCGATACCATTTTATGGAAAATGAATTTGAAAGAGATAATTTGTGTACCTCAAGATTATTTTAATTTCCTTTTGGCTGCGCTACAATTATTGCTTGCTTTCTTTCCCTTGTGAACCCCAACATCTGTACAGCAGGCCACGTGGGGGCTATAGGCAATACGCTGGTCGTTGCTTTCCTCCAGCAAGGTTGGCCAGGTATGCTTGGACGGGGTGTCGATGCTCTGTGAAAATACTGAGGCTGTAGAGTAAGACATCACACATCCTCCTGTGCCTGTCAAAGTGGAATGCTCTGTTTTCTCCCAACAACAAAACAATCATTTAATCGACAACATGCCATAATGGAGGCTCTGTATTTACTGAAACCAGATGCATTCATGTCTCCGAGGCTGGGCTTTTACCCTACAAGCTTTCTTTGGAACAGCTGTGGTTTTGATTTCCATCATAGGTGTGCTAGCAAAACTGTTGTTTTCCTTTGTGTTTTATCCCACGGTGTGTCTCTTGGTGGTCAGAAGTAATAGAGGAAGTCAGTAACAGATCCTGTTTGTTCGTCTGTAAGTCCTTAATCCCTAAAGCCCACGTCTATGCAGCAGGGTACGTGGACGTTTACTCCTGTGCTTCAAGGCTGCTGTAGCCCTGGAGCCTGGTTAGCGTGGTGTTGGGTATGGCCTCATAAGCTCTCCTGAGGATGAGTTTGCAAAAGGAACATGCTTGCCTACACCCATCCACACTCTGAGATACACTCTGGCAGTGATTCTCCAGCTGTGGTCACAGTTACTGAATGCAGGGACTTTCCACGTTGTCACCATGTGTAGCTTATTACCCCGTTGTTTGTCTGGCAAAAGTACAGCCACCCATGGCCACAGTAAACGTTTGTTTGAGAGCCACTGCTTAGTGTCATGTTTTATTGTTGTCTTCTGAAACCCCAGAGGCTGGAAGTAGGTTCCCCCATGAGAAAAGGGAGAAGAAAATGAGGTCATCATGGAAGTAAAAAACCGCACAGGAAAGAAATCTGTGAAGCAAATCTGGTAGGAGTTCGGTATTTCTCCCACGTCTTCCCAAGTTTCATTACAAGTGAAATAGATTCTGCTTCATACAAAGGAGCCAGAAAATACAGATTTCACCCAGCTGAGGTGAAAAGCAGGTTTCAGCCTAGTGGCTTTAATCTAAAAAGTTCTCTCACTAACAATGTTTTGGGTCTAATTTATCTTATGGCCATTATTTCTGTAACCTGGAACGTGTGGAGTGAGGAAGTTTCTTAACAGTCAGTTCATACAGAGCTTTCAAGACAAAAGGCAAACCCCCTAAATTCCAGCCAGAAATCCCACAGGTGCCAAATTCAGCTTATGGAGTGTTCCAGGATGCTATGTCCTCTTTGCCAGTCGTCGAGTGCTCGAGGCACTGCTCTGTATGCAGCCCCGTGGAGAGGGTGTTCATTAGTTTGTTTTTAATAACATCAGATATTTTAACTTCATGAAAACATTCTGTTTTCAGACTCTAAGAAGTTGGGTTTGCCTAATGGCATCCCTAATGCCTGCATCTAAGAAGTTTTTATGAATATTTCATTGCTTATGAAGATTGACCTTCTTACACATTTAGAAGAAATAAAAGGGTGAGACCACATGAGACAACATTTGCAACTTAATATGGGAAAATCTGGGAAAAGTGTCTCTGATACAACTCTGAGATTTTTATGTCTCGACAAGCTTAGGCATCAAACATACTTGCCTTAGGAATTAAAACAAACAAACTCCAGCAGCGTATACATAAGCTGCCTGCATTGGCAGCTCAACCTTGAATCGGGGATTGAAAGTGAGATCTTTCCAAGTTGTGCATTTCTGACTGCAGTAAGAGTCAAATTCTGTCAAGGTTACTCCTGATGTCGTCTTCAGAGAGGCACAAACTGAGATCCCATTGTGCTTTGTGTCTGGGAGCAGCATTACAGTAGCAGTGTAGCACGGACAGCGTGGCACGGGGAAGATCCACCTCTCCAGGACTGCTTGTGAGACTGGAAAGGGTAGAAGTCATGAGGGATTGCCTTCCATCTCCTCTTGCTCTGTGCTCAGAAATATGGCACTGGGAAAACGTTTTGCCTGGTTTCACATTTATTTTGTATTGCTGGCTGAGTTGATTAATATTCCTTAACATGCCTTATCTTTTACCGTTTGTCTAATTGACCACCTTTAGGACTCAGAGTGGACCTGTCCTGCACCAGTCACTGTGGTAAGCTTAAAAACATCAGGTCAGAAGCTGCTGTGCTTGCAGTGGAGTCTTTTCTGGCACGTAGTTACATGAGCATCCCATCCCCAGCACCGTGTATCGTTGCACCTATGGAAATTCTTCCTGACAGGGGCTTGCTTCTGGACCTGCGTATACAGAGGCACCTAGGGAGCAACATGTTGTAACCCAAGGTGGTATTCATCAGCAAGAAAACAAAATCATCATTCTCGGCTAGAGTAATGTAATAGAAATCAACACCCGTCAGACTGATGCTGATAACTTTAGTCAGTGCTAAAAGCTGTTGTTGAATTTCAGTCTGAAGCTGGCTGCTGCTTGCAGGTAGGTGCCATGTATTTTTCTGTCCACCATCTATCGAGGATATTCGTCTGCTTTGCCTGAGGAAGGGCAGTTACCTGCTGTAAAGGCATGCCACTAGCGAAAACCTGTAAGCAGCAGTGGAAACAGCTTTAGTAACCTTTGTCCAGCATTACATGCTGGAATCAACCTCTAAATCAGATGCCAAATCCAGGAGTAATTAAATCTCATGAGATGACCTTCTCTTCTGCCATCTTAAAGTGATGCCGTTGGCCAGCCCCCTGCGAGAGAGTAGAGGTGGATGTGTATTTAAAAAGTCACAGCAGCTAGTCACACCACAGGAGCTCTGTTTTTCACATGTTCTAGTCAGCATGGGTGCCCAGCATACTCTCCTCTGTCTTTAAAGTTACCCTCCGCAATAGTTTTCATTTGCGAAGGAGCTCAAGGAGTGTCACAGCTGTTCTAGCCTGTCTCAGAAGTACCGAGATGCGCTGCGTGCATGCGTGACCTCATTGGAAGCTTATATTAAAAACAAAATAAAATAACCCAAAGGACACCTGATCTGTTGCCTATAAGGCATATATGGAACTATTATTGCATCCAGTATGATTAAAGCACCTCAAGGATTCTGCTGTGGAGTTAGTATCTGCCCTTTTCTCTAGCTGTGCGTATTTATAAATGACGGTAGGATTTATTAGTCTTGAAGGTGAAGCTCAGTTGAAGGGATGCTGACTGCTGAATAATCATGCTTCCATAGGAAAAAAATGTCTCATGATTTGCAAGCTTAAAACAGTTCTGAAGGTAGCTACAGGCAAAATACACATCCCACAACCTTTAAAATTTACTGAGTGCTTGTACTTGCATAAAATTTCGCCACAGGTACACCTGGGGTTTGATGGGAACTTGTGTCTGCTAGGAAGAGAATTTAAGGCAGCGTTTAATTTCACCTCTGTTGCTAGTATCCTCCTTACATGTTCCCGTGATGTTTTCTGTTGTACTGTGCTCAGTCCATGGGGGCAAACCAGGATATCCTCATGGGAACATGTTACCTTTTTAGCGCAGAGGTGCATTTGATTTTAATTTCAGCATCCAAATACAAAGTTGAACTATGCAGTGAACCTCAACGCCAATATTAGCAAACTCACCTGGCCAAAATTAATCGATGCGATGCTTCTACACGATTGTTTTGTACGCACTTTACAAAACTGATGTGAAAATTCAGCTGCCCTGGGAGAGCTTTGCTTGCGTGTCTTTCACTCGAGCGCTGATTACAGTTGAGTGCGGCAGGCCTGCGGTGTTTCATTGATTGTCTGGAGATAATGCATAATATACCCTGCTCGGTGCAGTTCAGACATGCAGCGAGTGATTTTGTCACACTGTGGTTATCCTGGAGTAGTAATCTGTGTGGCATTACAGGAGATGCATTTTCTTTTTTTTTGGTCTTGTTGAGCTTTGATTTTTTTGCTGCTCAAAAATAGCAGTGAAGAAATGGAGTTTCAGATATAAAAATATTCTTTAAACATGTCTTTCTTGTCTTTACTTTCATCGTTACTTCAGGATATTTATGCTTGGGTAAAGAAGGCACTCTGTCGGAAATGTTCTCTTCTGGCTCGGAAGCCACAGTTCAGTGTGAAAAAGGGAAAGCAGGAGAAGGTGGGGAACTGTGTGGGAGTATAATTAGTACATTTAGCAAGATAAATCTGGAGAGAGGAAAAATAGGCCAGACAAGTACATCTATGCTGTCAGAGTAATTAGTTAGAAAGCGTTTCCCTGTTTGAAAAGATTTACCAACCTGAAATTTCAAATATAATAAAATAATATCTTTGAATAGATCAAAAAAAACAGGTCTTGAAGGTGCCCCATTACAAGACAAACTGATGTAACTAATGGACTCGGCTAAATGAAGATGAAGTGGTGTTTGAATCACCAGGGTAATTTAGGCGATAGTGAAATTATTGTCTGTTAGGGACTGGAGCTGAGAGAGGTAATAAAAGCTTTTTCTTACAATGAATCTACATCTCTGAGTTTGATCAGTGTTAAGGCTTTTAATTTCTTCAGGATTTCTCCCAAGGATATTTGGGCCCTAGAATTTTTTTTAAAAAACAAAACATGGCAATATTTCACAGGAAAATTAGCCTCATATTTCTTGCTCTTGGCCATCAGACATACTTTTCACCCAAGACATACATTCCGAAGTGATGCATAAAGGTGGCATTTGTGCTGTGGTTTTTCCCTCGTCTGATTTGCTAAATTGCACAAACATCATAAATTAACGAGAGGACAGACATCAAGGAAACGTTAGAAGTGTGGTGGTTTAGAAAGAAAAAAAAAAAGAAGTCTGTTCCTAATACCATCAAAAAAAATTATCGGATGTAATAGTGGTTTGGAAACCTAATGAGCTTTTGCTATGGCTGAGTTTGAGTGGCAGAAATTTCAGTTGCATGTGTCTGGCTGCTTTCGCCAGGGAGTTAACCTTAAATTCCATCTCGGAAAAACGTAAAAAGATTACCATGTTTCCTTGGAACAATGACACATCCTCTGCCAGGAAAAGCATCAACCTTTCCACTGACTCAAAACTCCTGGCAAAAGACTTCTTCAGCATTCTTGCCATCTCTTCCCTCCTCGAGACTTCTACAGATGTGCGCTATGTTTGAGATGAAACCTGTTGAACTTTATGCTTGCCCGCGAGGCTGATTCATTGCCATCTGCCCCATCACATCCTTCCATACCGGGGAGCTCGAATCTCCCATGACCTCTTCATCCTGTCTGGACCACCGTGCCAGATGCTACCAGTCAGCCGGGGAGCTTGAATCTCCCATGACCTCTTCATCCTGCCTGGACCACCGTGCCAGATGCTACCAGTCAGTTGTGCGGGGTCACAGCTGGACAGGTTGTGGCGTAAAGTGAAAGGAGTGTGTCTGCTAATGAGGCTTACCTTGCTTCTACTTCATAGCAAACTTCTAATAATTTTATCGTTACGAAGCGTTGCAGTTTCTCTTGATCTGTAGAGAGCAGCTGCGTTCATTTTATGTACTTAATTACTTTGATTGGCCATGAAATGCATTTTTCTCATGAGAATGTGCATTTGCATTACATTATGCACAGGTAGGTGCAGTTTGTCGGTTGCTTCACAGCAGGTTTTATGGCGATAATGCACGTATTGCACTTCAGGCACGCAGATCAAACCAAATCTGAGACAGGACCATATGTTCAGGAGCACCGCGGTAGATGCATCTGCTGTTCCGGGTCAAGGACGGGCATGTTTCTGTCAGCATCTTGGTACGAGATGCCAGAAATGTATCTTACAGCTCGGGCTTGGTAATGGATAAGTGTGAATGTGCTTACATTTTGCTGGAAAAGCTAGTAATTGCTCCCTGTGGCTTAATATTGTGTGGATTATGTACTAACGGTGTCACTAAAACTTTTTGCAGGAGTCAGTCACCAGTGTGCAAATACAGTAATGCGTAAAATAATGGCGTTTAAAAGACATGTAGACGTGGTGCTTAGTGACATGGTTTAGGGGTGGACTTGGCCATGCTAGATTTGCAGTTGGACTCGATGATCTTAAAGGTCCTTTCCAACCTAAATAATTCTATGATAAGCTATAGACTTTTTTTGCTTTCTACTGGTTCCCAATCAATGCATCGTTTTCAGGGGAATTTAGATAAGACCTTGGGAGATGCTGTGTGGAAGCATCCTCCGAGAGGGCCTAAGCGTTATTCTACAGGCTTTTGCTGCTCTCTAAAGTGGTCTTCCATGGATGTGTCCCAGGTCAGTGTAGGCTCCACACCTCTGACGTGAGATGGTTTCTCGGTGGACTAGTTTACTTAAAGCACAGGTAATGCAGGCAGGTTTGGAGTTTGGAAGGAATGATCCTGCTCCCTCTTTTTGGAAACAGACAGGGAAGAGGACTCAAGTGTAGTTTCCTAGCCTACAGTTTTCATTCTGTCATTAATTATCATCTAATTATCTAATGCATTCCATATTAAATTCTAACCTTAACTCTAATTCCTTTGGGGAGGGGGATTGTTTTTTTTTTTAATTTTGTTTTCTGTTTTGTTCTTTTTATTTCTGAATAGTGTTTTAACTGCAGGTAAGATTTTCAGCTTTAGATAACAAAAATATGCAAGATGAGTTATGTCACTGGAAGCAAGGCAAGTTCACGGTGTTAGTTGTCAAACACATAGGATAGCTTTGCCGAAGCTCTTGTAACCTTTTCTTTAAGTATGTGCTGTTCTGCATGCCGGCTCTCCGCCAACGACTCTGCGTTACTCACTTGCGGGGATACGTACGCGTGAGTGAGATGGATGTGTTCAGGGCTTTAGGAAGCAGAAGTTGAAATAAGTAAGTTTCGTAGATGAATCAAATCTATGCTTCCCAAGCTTTTCACAAATTATCCTTTCATCAGGAGAGCCGGATGATGGAGTTAACATCACTCAGCAAACAAGGGAAACAAGGAAATTAAAGCCAGAGTTATCTAAATGAGCTTACTTTGACACCTAGGGGTTGGAGGCACAGCTAGGAAGAGTGGGCACAGCCCCATTTACCTGGCAAAGCAAAGCCAGCTCTTACCTGGTAAGGATTTGGCACTTTAATTTAGTAACCAACAATCCTAGTCTTGGCAAGAGATTTATGTGAGGCTTTTCATTGAAATGGTTTTTCAAAGTTTTTGTAGTTTGTAAGAGGAGCACACAAGAATATGACTCTGTGGTTTAAAGCAAAAAAAAAGAAATTATTACATGAATCTTAAAAGTTGTATTTTAATTATTTTTGTACTTGTGGCCACACTGACAAGTGAAACATGCTTGTGAAGCAGGGTCACTTAGAAGCTGCGTCTGCTCTCGTTATAGTCCTCTCTGCAGTCAGTAGCCCTGCTTTTTGGATCTCTGTGCGGGGAACGTGGCAGGTCCTGTGCGCCTTCCAGACAGGTTCACTGTAGGCTTGAAATTGTGGACCTCCAGACAAACAAATGAGTCTTTAAAACGCCTGCTGCTTTGCTCCAAGCACAGATCTGCCAGGGTTTGATGCGAGGATTATTCTTGGAGGGAAAGCAGAAGGGGGCTTCCAAAGCCACTTTGGAGAGGAGAGATGAGAGTGTTTTGTTCTTGTTAACCCCAGTTCTGGAAGAGAAATGCATGTGCGCAGAATTATACCCTGTAAAAACTACCGAGCTTTTGAGTAAGACTTCCGAATGTGCAGAATCATAGCTTACTTACCCTCCTGTTTATTTTGTTGCTGTTTCTCTCTCCAAGAGGAATAACCAATAAATTACCCTCTGCAGGAGACTCCTGTAATCACTGCCTTTATCTGCTAGCTTACTGGAGATGAGCTGCTTTTTCTCAGACAGGACCACATGAACTAGAAGCCTTTTGAAGCTAGCCCTGCCTGTGTGCATGATCAATAAAGTCTTGGCTGGCAAGCACTTCTCCTTTTGGCAAAATTGTATATGAGCAAGGTGCGTGACTTAATTTTGTCTTTCAAGATACCAAGGTTGAAACTGTTACTGTTGATACTGTGAGATCCTGATTGCTTCTTCCACTGACCTCCTGCTCTTGGAAGTCTTTGCTGCTATTTGGTTTATTTATCAGTTCTTTGTGGGTGTATGCAAAAAGACAGAGTGGAGACTTAGCAAACTCGCCTCCAGATGGGTAAAGACAAATTTGAATGATACCTTGACATAACGTGTCCAGAGAAGAGCAACAAAGCTAGTGAAGGGCCTGGAGAAAAAGTCTTACAAGGAGCGGCTGAGGGAGCTGGGGTTGTTTAGTCTGGAGAAAAGGAGGCTGAGGGGAGACCTGATCGCCCTCTACAATGACGTGAAAGGAGGGTGTAGCGAGGTGGGGCTTGGTCTCTTCTCACTGGTAACTAGCGATAGGACAAGAGGAAACGGTCTCAAGTTGTGCCAGGGAGGTTCAGGTTGGACATTAGAAAGAACTTCTTCACTGTAAGAGTCGTTGGACATTGGAACAGGCTCCCCAGGGAGGTGGTGGGAGTCACCATCCCTGGAGGTGTTCAAAAAACGTTTAGATGTGGTGCTTCGAGACATGGTTTAGCAGGCATGGTGGCATTGGGTATACGGTTGGACTTGATGATCTTTGAGGTCTCTTCCAACCATAATGATTCTATGGTTCTATAACGTTGTGTGATGCGTTCACAGACCATCTTTAAGGTTTTCTTTGTGTATCATAAAATGCTACCAGTGAAAAGTTTAGGATACCATAAACCTAATTTATGAAGTCAGTCATATCTACTTGTGCTAGCTAAGCAGACATCTTCCAGTAATAAATGAACCTAACGGAACCTAATGCATCATAATTGTTTATCATGTTCAGGAAGTCTGACAGCCATTTTGAATGTGACAAATGAACATTTCAGATGATATATCAAGCCGTACATATAAAGTATGCTGTTTAACGCTTTGATCAGTTACCATGAATGCTATTTACAGATTATTTCAGCTATCTCAGATGATGCACATTGAAACTGTTACAGGGCTATCCTTGAGACCCTGCCGTCTTTCTGTCCTTTAAGAAGATGAAAATCAATTTCCCAATTTGGAGTCAACCACATTCTGCCCGTGAGTCCTGTTGAGAGTCCACTAAGGTCAAGAGAGGCCTTTGCTTTGTGCTCCCAGGATTTCAAACCAGGCCCAGGTGCACCTGTACTTTCTAGGATGTTTTGTTTATAAGGGATGCTGTGGGAGGAAAGGCTTTTGAACGTCATGACATCCACAATTTTTGGAAGAGCAAAAAAAATGTCTAACAGAGCAAAACCAAAAACTATGGCATGTGGGGAACAGGGAACATCAGTGAATATTCATCTTCCAGGGTATTTTGCTGCGAGGACAGTTACATTACGGATAAAACCAATAGATTTTCCTGTGTAAACAATTCTACTCTGTCTCTGGCTGGAGGAAGAGGAACAGTCATTCCGTTATCTTTTACACCTTTACTCTGAAATAAGGCAGTTGCGTATACGTAGGGCAACACAATGGCTTTAAAATGTCACTTCTCACTGCAGTGAGTTTGTCTAAATGGGGACATTTGGCAGCATCAGAGCGGAAACTTACTACGTGGGTGTAAAGACGATGAATATAAATCAGTAGGTTAATCCTCAGGTAGGTATGCTCTTTCAAACAAAAAGTTTGCTGTAACTTAGTCATCCTACACACATAGACCTCACGCCTACAGATGATTATTCACTTGCTATTTCTGGAGAGTTTGTGTATAGACTTGGCTTGACTTAAGTCCAGACTGATGTAAATTACAGTATATGTAAGAGGAAAAGTGATGCAATTCAACCTTTGTCTTCACTGGCCCCATGCCTTTTTCTACCCCGCATTGTGTTGCACGGACTCAAATCTTGAATATGTTTAGGGAGCTGCTGCGTTTGCGTGTTGGCGATTTCGTTGCCTGGCTGCTGGCTTTTCAGGTAAACCCCGGAGCCGGCCGGGGTGAAACGGAGCCTGCAGCGATGTGCTTTAGCCCTGATATACTTAAGGAAGGCAAGGCCTGAAATTTCCTTGTGGGTTGATAGAGTAGGTGTATGTACTCTAAATAAGCATAGGAAAGATTAAAGGATGGAAACTTTTCTCCCTGAGTAGGAAACCCACGTTTAATTGAACTGCAGCTCCTTGTTACCTGACAAATGTGGAAAATCTCTCCAACCATGTGTTAGCTTTCCTTTGCTGCATGCTTTGTTATTTTGTTTTTCTTTGACTGTTAGTTTCAAAACTTAGTCGCAGTTTAAGTGTGAGATTTGATAGCAAAGAGTGATGATAAAGTGTATGTGTGCGGGGAACGTGCAATACAGAAATAAATAATGGTCGTATTTAATCACATTGATGTCAGCAGGCTACACCCTGTTACGCACATAGAAAAGTCATTCTTACAAATCTTTAAAATTACCTCTTTCTAGAATGCGGTTTTTTAAGCGGAATTAAGCTCACCACGTGAAAGATCCTCGGCAGCAGTTAGAAAGATTTATATCCCAGACTGTATCGCACACCAACCGTATGAGGATGGGAGTGTATGTAAAAAAAATCTTTACAGTTCTCGCTGGAAAGCTTCGCAGAAGAAAGTTCACTTTGAAGGGGGAATTGATAGGTGGCACGAGAGGCTGTTCGAAGCCGAAAGAGCGAGTGTGCTAAGGAGGTGGTACAGGAGAAGCTGCAACGGTGGCCGAGGGAGACCTTTCATGGGTTTTCTAGAGAGGTGATTTGTGACGGAGTACAGGTGGTATCCAAATGGAGGTGACACCGAGTGGATTGCGTCTTCGAGAGCTTACACAGGGTTACGAGACTTTCTGTGGCCTTCTAGTTATGAAAAGAGCAGCCTCGGTGAAAGGCTCCTGGATGGCCCCAGTTAGGTACAGTTTTTTTAAACTGCTCTACGCTGTTAGGCAACGGCGAAGACTGAAGGTGCAAACTTGGTTTCTGATACAAATCCTTTGGTGGAAAATTCGCAGTTGCTTGCCAAAAAGGACTGTCACAAAGCAGGAGAAAGTTTTATCTGGATAACCAGCAGGAGAGGGCGGTGAGCATTTGCACATATGCTGTCTCTTCCTCTAGATACATTTAATGCTATAAAAATATAATAAATTGTGGAAATCCAAAGACTTTCTTTGGTCCAGAAATCTTTTTAATTACTTGCAATCCTGTACACAACCATCAGAAAAGAAATTGGTATTCAGGAAGTTAGGTCTGGTGAAGGAGGGGTCCTGAATTTGTGCGCTCTGCAACATCTTTACAAAGAGGACAGGCAGACTGGCAAAATGCAAAGTTAAATTCATTCTGGGTGTTGGTGGTCATTTATATGGAAGAGAACTTTGCCTTACATCTCCCTCTTTCTCGGGAGGTACGTGCCTCTAATCGCCTGGTTCTGGTTTTCTCTTGCTTACATTCATTAAAATACAGCGATTGGTGATTTTTCTCCTCAGGCTTTTCATTTCTGCTTTCGTTTGTTGGTGGGTTTTTTTGGTCTTAGCTAGTTAGGATTTTTTTCACAGACTTAAATTCTTACATATGCATTTTCCAAGAGAGAAAGTGTTGTTCCAAAAGACCTTTGTGTAAAAAGTCCTGGACTCTTCTTCAGTGCTTTCTGTTTTTAAGCTGGCATCATTTCTGCTTAAGAAAGCAAACATATAACTCTTCTGGCAAGTACGGCAGTGCTTTCACTGTACAATTTAATGTCCATCCTACAAGGAGTAAAGGTAGCAATGATGGCTTTGTATATGCGGAGAGGTTGAGATAACTCATCCTGTCCTGCGTTTAAGGGAGTGCTTCATGGTTTTCTATTCCTGGGGCTCTGTACTGGGTAAGGATCTCTTTTTCTTTTATAAAACAGCTTTTTGGAAGACATTTCGTATTTTATTTGCTTTGCAGACGGTCTTAATTGTTTATCATCAGTTTGTAACTTCTGTTTTCAGAGAAGGTCGTTACATGTAAGCCATTTTAAGTATAGGCTATCAAGACTAGTGGGAGTAGCAGGACTAGTAGAAGGACTAGTCATGGTGCTGGGTACATGTACAGGAATGACACGGTTAAATCTCTCCTCACTGCTCTGAAAAAAGCACATCCTGATGTTGTGTTTAATGACTCTGTATGTGATGAATGGTGCCATAAAATTCTCTGTTGAGGTAAATTGCTTGACAACACTGAAATTAGGAGATACGTTTTACTATCTAATGTCTGTCTGAACATATAAAATAAGAAATGAATAAAACTGGGAGGGGGGGGATCGCTGTTATCTGATACATGAATATTTATAGAGATATTTTCAGTGAACAATTAATTTTGCAGACTTCTAAGCCAGAGGTTTAATCCCTGGCTTGGAACAGTGTGCCTTCCTATGATTGTTTTATTTTTGAACCATATTTTTATTTTTCAACTGTCAGGTGAGATGCTAAAAATGCAGTGGCATTCAAGGGTCTGTGTAAGCCATGAATGCGGAATATTTTCTCTCTGACAACTCCAGACAGACAAGCAGTTCCCTGATTCCCTGATACTCAGCATGTCTTGGAGCAAGTTGATGTGAATGTTGTGCTTCATGCATTATTACATGCCTGGCTTATCCCTGCTCACTGACCTGGTCTTTCTCTCTCCCTCTTTTCTCCACCCCCTCCCCGCTCCCTTGGTGTAGCTTTCGCTCCCGGAGGAACAGAATGAAGTAACGAGAAACGGCTGTGAATCCAAGGAACTGGTCTACCTTGTACAGATCTCTTGTCAGGTAAATGCCATGTTTTCTCCCCTCACCTCATTTTGCAGACTTGTATTGCATTATGTTTGGCAACACAACCTTGTTAAGATTTTGATATGACACTTTTCTGTGGGTTTTTCCACTTCTTCACTTGCTCGGTCCTCAAAAGGATGCTGTCTGTGGTACTGCGACCAGCTAATTTTAAGAAAAGACAAGGAGCATCGAGGGGAGAAAAAGGAGTCTGTTAAGCAAATAATCCTTGCTACAGTTTGTGCAGAGCCGCACATTGATTAGCCTAGAGACACAAGTGTGCATGCTTAGGCTATGCGTATGTATGGCTGTCAGTTGTGGGGGGAGCGTACATCGGCACGGGGACACACCAGACGTACAAACGGAGGAAGTACGTGAGGGAGAACGCCGGCCAGTGGTTTTGTTGATCAAGGCGTGCTGCTGGCAGCCAGGAGATGGGGATTCTTGATCTGTTCGCAGTTATTTTGCCAGACATCTGGTATGAAATTCTTTCACTGCCTCTGCTACTGTGGTATCACAATGCTTTGGGCAGATAAATCTGCCGCTTTGGACCACGGATTTCCTGTCTGCTGATACGAGGGTAGTGAAGTGACTTTGTGAAATGCTACGTAGTAGGTTGATCGTGTTTTTAATATGTTGAGTGGAATTGCTGTTTGTGGGAGACATACTGCACTACAAATTCAATTAAGAGTTAATGCCTGTGTTTGGTCATTTTTCTGGTCTTAGTCTAGCAGTTCTTTTCATGATTCATCCCACCACTTCTTGAGCGTCCATCTTATCAAGTTATGCCAAACATTAATGGGAATCGTTGGGGTGTCTGACTCTCTTTTTAAAGCTCTTCATGTGATTCTGCTGACATTTCTCAGGTACTAAAAGGAAGCGTATGGATTAGGCATACCTGTGTTTGCCTACATCTGAATTGCATTTGGTGGGGAAGTATTTGCTATCGAGAATAGGCATACCTGTGTTTGCCTACATCTGAGTTGCATTTGGTGGGGAAGTATTTGCTATCGAACTGTGCCAGTATAGTGGCATTAGTACCCACAGAAACGTGAATTTACAGCGAACTTGCTCTTCTGCCCTAACGCTGCGTGCACACTGGTGTAGGGTGTTCGGAGAGAGCTGAGGAGCAAAGCATCCCGCTCTGTTTTGAAGATGGAGCTTGGCACAAGCTGAGCTCCAGCCGTGTAGTTAGTGTGATAGAAACACGTAGAATGATTCATCTTTCTTGTCAGCTCTTACCGTGCAAGTACACACATGCACAATGTATATAGAAATAGTGCTCTTGAGAGAGAGAAGAGAGGCTGAAAGTGAACATCTCTTAAAATTGCCTGTATTTGGGCATTTGGCTAGTACTGTTCTAACCCAGCTGTAGCCAGTTTTGTACAAAATAATCACTTTTCAGAAAAACAATCCAAGCGAACAAGCAGCGCTGCAAAATTTAGTGATGGACACGTGTCTGTGTCCCAGCCAAGAGCAGTACCGTGACCGAGAGTGAGATTTTTCAGGGGACTTTAAGGAAGTTGGAATTTCAATACATTTTGAGACCTCCCATTTGGGACTGCATTCGCAGTGCTTAATGCAGAGATGAACCTTATATTCTTTCCTGACTATTTCAGGTGGGCCTATAGAAATGCCAATATTTTACAGAAGAGTTTTTCTCTAACCCAGAAGCATGCCACTCCTGATCTTTCTATCTTCCTTACTGACATCTCTAAAGATTAACAGGACACCTTTGGATATAATTAAACCCTGCAGAGTATATTTGTGCAGGAGCAAGCCCCGGGAGTAGCAAATAGTAGTCCTTCTGACTAGCTAGAATTTCTCCCCAGCCCAAGTCAGTGATTCACCTCTCGTGTTAGTCTGTGTCCCTGTCTCTGAGATACTTACAAAGCTGAGAAACTCATGGCGTCTGGATTCAATGAACGGAAAGGCATGGAAGGAGCTGCACAGCTGAGCATCATTTCCACCGTGGAGATACTTCACCCCTGACATCGCATGGCCTCTCCTAATGTCCAGGGAAAGATTCCATTCTGTCACGCGTTGGATACCAGCGGTGTCTGGATGGATTTGGCTCTGCATTAGAATTGAATGGGAGGTGTGAAATAGCTCATGGAATGATAGTGCAGTGGGGAGAGATTTTGGCAGGATGCATCTGTATCACGCCAAAAATATTGAAGGAGGGAGAAAAAAAGACTATAAAATGTCTCTTTGCTCGCCTTTTGGGTATGCTGCTAGCACTGGTGTTCAGCCTACTGCAGCAGCTTGCAAAAATCTCCATGATTTCTCAGATGGACACAGAGGAAACGAACTCTTTTAATTAAGGCTAAACCCATACAAATTGAAAGCTTTAGGGTATTTGTGATTTGTTGCAAAAACAGATAGCATGGGGAAGGGCAAGGGCATTTGGCCATCCTGGCAATTTTAGATTATGGACCTTAGACAAATAAGCTAAAAACCCCTAGCTTTGGGATTGAATGCATTATACTGCTGTGCCTTGCCCAGTTTGGACGGTGCAGATACAATCTGTGTGTTGTGTGGTCCATAAAAAGACATTTATTTTGTCGTTTTGCTCTGTAGCAGACAACAAACCAAAGCTTTTGAACATTAGACTTTTAAAACATCCAGCTCAGTCTTAGCTGTGTTTGGCAGACTACAGTGCGGCATTTACACTAAGGAAATTCTATCCCACTCTTTGCCATCTGTAAGTATAATTTTAGTGGTGTAAAGAGAATTATTGTTTGGTGCCTGTTTTGCAAAACCTTCCCAGATAAGGTTGGAGCAAGATTATTTTTTTTTTTGAGTTGTATTTGTGACACATTTCTGCTGCAGGTCAGCTTGTGAAATATAAGCTTTGTGTGAGGTTCAGAGGGTTTTGGTTTTTTAAGTCTCTATTCAGCTTTTCTTCTAGTTAGAGACCAAAAAATATTAATCCAGTTTATTAGCTCTTAAGAAGAAGTGGGAATATATACAGAGTTCCAAGTGTTTCTGAAAAGTGAAACATAGGATTCTTCTTTTGATTTCTTTGAACAAATCTAAACATGAAAACTGGCAAATGACAAAGGTAGGGTTTTATATCTTATTGGAAAGAGCTGATGATAGGGGAGTTTTGTTTAGGTTTGGTTTTTTAGAGCAATGTAGGTGGATTTTCCTATTTTCCAAGTAAGATTGCACTGTTTAACTTTCCTTTCTAGAATATTGCTTTCAGGACATGTACAGTTACTGCTGTTGAAAGATTGCTGTTATTAAAATAAATGTAAACAAAATCCCTTTCTGTGATAAAAGAAGGGCGGGATGGATGGATGAATGAATGGAAAGAAGGTTTTTGTTTTTTTTTTTTAAACAATCTACAAATGCTTGAAATCTGAGGAAAGTTATTTGGAAAAAAAGGACTAATGTTTTGAGTTTGCACTTTCCCAGAGTGCAGACAGTACGCCACGTGCATTTTTGCTAGGGAGGAAAATGTCTCTAAAGAATGGTAGAGACTTTTTTTGTGTGTGTAGGAAACGGAGAAGGATAAAATCCTGGGAGAGGTGGTATGAGGACTGTACCTGTGAACCTTCTGAACTCTGTAAAGCCTTAATAATAACAGTGGTCCTTAAAGGACCACAGGGAATGTCTGAGACCTTTATGAGTTTATGCTGTACCTGTAGGCTGTGAAGGTCCATTGACAGTGTTTGCAATCCTTGCCAAGTTCCACGGGGATAAGCAAAGAATTTACAAGGTCTGCAACACATTTAAAAGGGGTTACTATGTGTGATGAGAATAAATCAAAAAAAATAAGAGCCTGCAAAAAGGTTGAAATAAGCTAATCCATCCAGCATGTTTTGTCAAGTTGTAAAGCAGGCTGAAAAATCTGCCTTTTTAATGTTTTTGGATTTGTTTGTGTGACATCACAGCGGCAACTGCCTGCATACGTATTTAAACATTGCCACATAAGAATGGGCATTCTAAGCTTTTGTTCTGAAAATTGAAAGAAAAATAAAAAGCATGCAGTACTAATTACAAGGTGAGATTTTCAACACTTCAAGGATCTTTTTTTGTGAAATTTTGAATGGCAAGGAGAGATCAAGAGACCGGTTGGGAAAACGTTCAAGTTCTAAGGGAAACCTTAAACTCTAGCCATCTCTTGTGGTTTTTATTGTTCATTTTCATTATCACAGGTAGATTGTTGAAACAGAAGTGACAGGCACTAGAAACCAGAAATGTCAAGACTATGCAAGCATGAGTGATGTTTAAAAAAATCTCAGGACTAGATCTCATGATAGACCCTTAAACACAGGCTGACTGTTGTGATCTCAGAACCGAACCACACTACCTGCTCTGTTTCCTGCTTTTCGTGGGATAATGCCAACGCCCTGCAAAGGAAGCCTCTTTCTGCTGCAACTGAGGTAGCTTTCTAAGGCTGTTCTCAAAGCAGGAAGCCCTCGTGGTCCAAGCATGGGTCTTCTCCATTTTTCTGCTCGCATTTACAGACCCCACACTGGCAGTAAGTTGAGCCCCGCGGCTTTGTTGTACAGGACGCGCAGTACTTTGCCCCGTTCCTGTTTTTTGTTCAAGGCAGGCATTGCTGTCTGTGCCGTGTTCGTTTTGATTGATAGAATAAGGTCTCTGATGTACTAGATGAAGGCATTTGCGCAAATATATGCCACTTGTATCTCCCAGCTCTGCCTTGCAGGAAATTCAAGCTCGGTATCTTCTGTTTGAAGAACAGTATTTGCAAAACTCTTGAAGGCAGCCCCATCCAACGTCCTATGGCTGGAAGCGTTGCAATAGTAAGTGCTTTGAGGGCAGTAGTGAGAACACCAGGAAAAAAATGGGATCCAAGTAGAAAGAGCAGACAAGATTCCCTATCCTGGGTGGTTTGTGGGGAGAGGAGAGAGGAATATATTTTCACAGAAGCACATGTCTTACTTGGACTGCTAATGTCTAAAATATGGTTTGCTGGTTCTGTCTGCCTGTGATAGTCCACACTAAAACCCACAAATTGCTTGCAGTAAAATTTTTGAGTCAAACATTCGAAAACCTTTTGTATGATTTTTTTTTTTGTCTAAAAGGCTTTTTCTTTAATACGTTAATAGTTTAGTCTTGTGTGATTGACTAGAGAACAGTTACTGAGTAAGTGCTACTAACATTCCTCCTGTGAAAAGCTACAGTTCTTTAAACAGATAATTCTAAGGGACAAATTCTAACACACACATGTATACTTGTGTGTGTTTTATATACATATCAAAAAAAAAACCACCACCAAACAAAAAACAAACAGAAAAGCTGGTCTCATCTTTGTTGATGGGATATATCTATGTGGAACATCCAAGCTGAATCCTGCCCAATGCAAAATCTGTTTCTGAATATGTTAACCTGCTTCTTCTTTCTTAAAGTAGAATTTTCTGCCTTTGTTTTTTAAAGAAGATTTTGCTAAACAAAAGCAGTTACTATGTCCTTTTATTGACTAGTAAATTCAGGTAAAGTTTGGCATCATGCCTGTTGCAGTCTGGCTGCAGTCTCCTGCCCCTACCCATGCATTGTCACCCCCCTCTTCCACCTGCAGTCTAGTGTCCATGTAGCTGCTGGATGAGTCCTACCAAGGATGAAAACCAAGCCCACCCCATGGGTGGTGGAATACTTCAGTGGTGGTGCAGCTAAACTGAAGCAGGTGTAAAATGAACATGCACTGAACTGCAAGGGGACAGTCTGATTTCATAGCATGCCAGCTGCTTTGTACAAACTGCATATAGGGACCCTTGGTATGTCCTAAACCTTTCTCTGCTCAGAAGGGCTCAGGAAAGTTACTCTGGTTTAAAACGTGTTAAAATGCTGGTCACCGTCATGGCCTTCCCTACCCCCAGCTTATTTTCCATACTTTTTTTCTGACACTTGGTACCCCTTGCCTGAAGATGGCTGTGACAAAACACCTGGAGAAACGGAACTTCCACCTGCAAGTTTGCCAACGAGAGTTAGGTACCTGACAGGCTTGCAAGTATTTGAAAAATCTCTGTTGTGATACTGAGTATTTATTTGTCAGTCCCCAAAAACTTTTTAAAACCTGACCATAGGCCTTTTTGGATTGGATATTTTTAACCTATCCTTCCAGATGTTCACAAATGTTGAAACCTCTGTCATAAGCATTTCTCGGGTGAGGAGGGCTGTTTCACGTTAGTCGAAAGAAAGAAACTAAAATCCTTGTTTCCACAATACTAATCCATCACTTGATGTTCTGTGCTCGAATGGTTGATCTTAGGTCATGTACTATATGCCTTCTGCTCTCAACGGCGATAAATAAAAATGAAGTGACAATAATAATGTGGATTAATAAAGAATGTATGAAGCTGGCAAGCAGCCTGAAAAGCGCCGTTAGGCTGTCTTCAAAGCTCAGGCGATGCCAAAGTGCTGCCAAGGTGTGTAGTGTCTTTGAAAAACTTGGGTCTGTGCCAGGCTTTTTGAAAGTAAACTAGCATCTGTAGGGAGGAGAGAGAAGGTATTGTATTGCGTTCAAAGCCCTTAAGAACTGCATAATTAACATCTATTACTCTGTAGCTGTTATGAAAATACGAAAGGATAAATTCATTCATTAATTGGGGTAATAATCATTGAGGACAAAGCTATGACTGACTGGTTTTTGGAATTTTGCCGCAGAACACTCACATCAAACAGGATTAACACTGCGGTGTGCTGTGTCCTTTTCATGTTTTAAAAGCGTATTATAGAATCACAGAATGGCTGGGTTTAGAAGAGACCTGTGGAGATCATCCAGTCCAACCCCCCTGCCAAAGCAGGATCGCCTACACCAAGTTGCGCAAGATCGCGTCCAGGCGGGTTTTGAGTATCTCCAGAGAAGGAGACTGGACAACCTCTCTAGGCAGCCTGTGCCAGGGCTCTGCCACTCTCCCAGAAGTTCTTCTTCACATTCAGATGGAAATATTGCACCATGCTCTCTGTTCATCATGGGATTTGTATGTAGCTCTGTGATCGTTAATTCAGAGGAGCAGTTTAGACAATGGAAGTAGCAGTTCTGAGGCGAAGGGGATTTTTATCCTCTTGTCTTTGCTGCCTTTTATTCTGAAGCGTAGTCAGGCGGTCGGAAGGATGTCTGCATTGAGATCTAGGAGATGCACCAGCAGGAAGATTCCCAAGAGTTGTGCCGTTTGCTTGCTTTGGCTGTTTGCAGTGTATTTGTGCTCTTTGGGACTATGGCATGGAAACGCAGAAGTTCGCTGTTGTCTCCTGTGCTGCACGGGAGGGTGTGATGAGTGCAGGAGCAGCACTGCGCTGACATTCGGGTGTCATCGGGGCTCTGGGGTTTTGTTGTGCTGCTGATGGGACTTGTCCTTCATTCCCAGCCATAGGGCAGATTCTCTTGGGTGTAAATCTGTCCACTGGTAACAAGAGATTAAAAATTACTGTCGTCCTGTAACTTTGGTATTTAATTTCTCCATTCATGGTGCGCTCTGGCTTTTTTCCTCTATTTAAATGTGTATTGTGAAGGAAA
>NW_009597505.1:0-4991 GCF_000690535.1 Cariama cristata
GATTGGCACTGGAAGTTCAGTGCGACTCAACAAAGAGCTGGAGAGTGCGATGAGAACAATGATGACGCTTTCACAGTCACAGCCGCTGACTGAGCGGGAGAAGCTTCACGTAGCAGCATTGGACATGTTTGCCAGTGGGTAAGTCCACTTTCATCCCATATAAAGGACTGTGAAAGGTTTTTAGCTACCACAGGTGGAAGCGACAGTGGTAGTAGTGTTGCCTTAACATTGGCTGACTTCTAGCAAAGGATGAGGGCGAGATGTCAGTGGTGGTTCTTGAATTGATCTCTCCAAACTGTAGGTGCCATGACTGGTTAGTGAGCAGCACCGTAGGAGGGGCAGCGCTGTGTTGCCACCGCTTCATATCACGAAGTACTCTGTGTTTTACGTCTGTCGTAGATCCATCAGTGGGTTATGTGGTTTAGAACTAGGAAACTAAGTATTTGACTACAGTAGGGTCCAGTATAATATACCACAGACTTGGATCCACAGAAGCAAAGCTACAGACTTTTCTTCTCTTTGTTGTCTCCCTGTGTCAAAAAACATTTCCCCATTAAAACAGGGAGACTGCAGGGTCTCAGAAGTGCTGTTAGAGGCTCACTGTTCCATGCGATATGATGAATTTATGTGCACTGCAGAAAGTATGGGCTAATGATTCACTTTCATTATTTGTCAAACAGGTGTGCATGGATTTACCTCACGTAATTCTTAGCAAAGGTAAAGAGGAAGCTACTGAAGCCCTGTTACTATGGATTTGATTCCGACTAGAGGAGAGGAAAGGTGTATTTGCGCATGTGAAGTTAAATTATAATAGGTCTCTGTAAAAACTGTTTAACCCTGTAGGAAAATCGTTAGGTTTATGGTTTAAGCTTGTTTCCTTTTCCTTGTGTGTTACAGTGACTTGTTGTAACCCAAGGACATTTCTTTGAAAAGATTTCCCAGAAGGTGCTCAGTGAAGATAATGCCAGTATTACTTTTAAAAAAGACTAAAAAATTACTTCAAGGAAAAAAAAAAAGTAATTTGATACTGAATTTTGTATTTTTCAGAATAGCGTGAGTTTAGAACTAACAGCAGAGGCAGGTATGTGTGCCTTCTCTCAGCAATAAAAATAATTTTTTATTTCTAGCCAGCTTCCAAAAGCTTGTGATCTGTGGGAACAGATCCTGCAGAGCCACCCAACTGACCTGCTAGCCCTTAAATTTTCCCACGACACTTATTTCTATCTGGGATACCATATACAGATGCGAGACTCTGTTGCCCGGGTTTATCCTTTCTGGACACCTGATATTCCACTAAGCAGGTGGGTCATGCTTCATTTTGAAACTTGCTCTGTACCTAGTGTGCGCGAACTTCGTGGGTTTTAAGTTCAGACACATCTAAATAAGAGGACCTGTTGGAAAGAGATACCTAGACAAAATCAAGGACTTAGAAGCAAATCAAATCTGACCACAGCTAGGATGTCTCTACTGTGTCCCTGTGGACACTGTTGTTGAGGGTTTTTTCTTAAGTGAGCTGTGGCTCAGTTAGTTAGTTTTGCTGTCAAGTATAGCATGTGGCGTGTAACACACAGGATTAAATCATGCCCTTACTGAGGGCAGTGACAAAACTCCTTGGGCTTTTATGGGTCCAGTTTTTTGCTTGGGGCTCACGTTGTGGGTGATAGAGCACATCAGTGGAAGGAAGAAAGGAGTTGTAACTTGGAATACCAAAGTGTAGTTCCAAAATAAAACTTCAGGATATACCATAACAGCTGGTGCGGCAAAGACTGACGGGACAACAGAGTTTTTAAAGATTTCTTTAGTTCAGTCCTGAAAATTTCCGTTTCCCAAAGTTAATTCAGGATAATCTGAATCTGTTGCCAAGTGAATGGTTAGTAAAAACTAACTTGGGAGAATTTTTTAAATTCTTTTTAAGACCTGTTAAATTATGTGAAAACTCTTAACTTTTACATAAAATTAAAATTAAATTGTAAGTGAAGACATACATTTAACGTTTAGAGAGAGATGAATAGATGATCTACAGGCAACCAGAACTTCCTGAATATTTTTTGAATGTTGCTGTACACTAGTGCACTGTACCTCCACATCCAGCACAATCTTGTCCCTTTTTTTCCTTCCCCAAACAGTGCGGAGACCACAGACTGAAGGCTAACATAATAGGGAAGCTACCTGAGGTACCCCACAATCTCATGGCACAGAGGATAGTGTCAGGAGTCTCATTTTTCCAGCTGTGTTACCTCAACTCAACTTAGAGTTAGAAAAATCTAAACCCCTTAGTTCTTTTTAGGTACAATATGCTGATTTCAGCTGTTAGGGAAGTAAGACAACTTAGCAGTTTGGACTGCATTTTTATAAACTCTCCTAGACACAATGCTATAAAAGAGCAGGTTGTTGTCCACTTGATTGTAAAGCAACAGGAAACACCCATGTGCCAAGCATTTCTTGAAGTATAAAAACCTGGCAAGTATGCCTTGTCCTCACACTTACAGGCGTGTAGAGTTACACATGAGTTGAAACACTGGAAAAAAAAAAAAAAGAAAAAAATCAACAAAATCTCGATCCGTGAAATAAATCAGTTGCAACATACCTCACACATTTTAGGAGTTCTTTTGCCTTAGGAGTTTAAAACCAAAATCTCAACAGATATTTTGAAAGCAGAAACATATCCTGTGGTATTTTGCAATCTATGAATCTGCAAATACAATAGCAGTTAAGTATTTCTTAAAACAACTGCATTGGGTATGTGCATAAAAGCATGTAACATCCCTGATTTTCTTTTTTGTTGGGCCTTTATGGCTTAATGGGGATGCTTTACAACCAGTTCTAAAGGGCCATTTCCCATAAAAGTACTCTGCTGTAGTTTTGTGAGCACTGGAGAAAGTGCAGAAGGCTACACCTACGTGTTACCTTTGAGACACTCGGATAACTTTGGTGACAGCACTGTCTTTCTTCCAGCCTTCGAATTCTGCATCTTGCAGCTGTTACAGAGATCAGTAGATTGTTCTGTGCAGCACTTACTCCAGTTTACCCAGAGATGTAAATGTCAGTTCTCAAAACACTGGTCATGTGCATCTGGTTATTGTTTCCCATGCTGGTGTCTCTGGGCCTTGCTTTTCCGTTGAGAACTAGCTAGTTGTTCTGTATTCTGCAAGCTTGAACCCTCATTGGAACTTGCATTGTAAGGACTGCTTTGAGTTAAATGCTATTTCTAATATGTTTTTCAGTCCTACATTAAATCTAGTTTTAAATGAATGACATGCTGGTTTTTTCCCCTTTTGCTTAGCTACGTGAAGGGCTACTACTCTTTTGGACTCATGGAAACAAACTTTTTCGATCGTGCCGAGGAGCTTGCCCGTGAGGTAAACTACCTGCTATTGGTGCTAAAAGCTTTCAGAATTCTTAAACAGGGCCCCTGTCTCTAGGTGGTGATTTGTGCCAATGCCGTGAGCTGACTCTCCATCATCCCAATTGTTAGTAGAAGTGGCAAAGAGATAAAGCTCAACATGGAAATGCTCACAGAGTTTCATAAGAGACTATTGATAACTATGGCTTTGAAAGATTCCTACATCTGTGCCGTACCATGGCAGTTTCATCTTGACTGTATTTCCTTCACTTGTTTATGAGCACACCATGTCAGATAGTGTCAGAACATCCCTATAAAATCCGTGTATTATTCCATCTGCTGTTTCCCCCATGTATAATTGGCTGTTTAGTCCTGTTAAGGAATGTTGGATTGGTTGATGTAATCTGCTTTTGACAATCCATCCTGTTTGGATTCCCCCTCCCTCTTTTCGCAGATGCTCGTTCCTGGATTATTGAACAATTAACTGTACAATGTTCCTGGGGATCAATATTAGCCAGCCTGTTTCCTTTTTATGAAGATAGTAATTATATTTGACTTTCTCCAGTCCTCAGGATTATCCCTGTCGTCCAGGAGTCTCAGATACAATTAATCTCTTAACAGGTTTTTTTGCCAAATTTTGGTTATATCAAATTGCTGAAAGTGACGGCAAAGACTAAACGTTCACATTTAACATTGACTAGATTAATGACTAACCTCACAAAATGCCTAAAATGTAGTGGGAGTTGTTCGAGCAAGACAGAAATTTGCTGAATACTCAGAGCTGGCCATGTTCTTGAAGAAGAAATGGTTATCTGCAAGGCACTATGTCAGGAATATATTGTGCCTTTCATGGCTGATATTGATGCATATATGTGAAATAAAATGTCATTTGATAATCTTCCTCAAAGCCTGCATTTTAAAGTGTTTTGCAGGTGTTCATCTTTATGAAGTAGAGGCTGAGAAGTGAAGTCAGCCAATAAACATTTTCTTCCTTTTCTGTTCAAATCAAACTTCTTGTCTGTAGTTAGTTGGAATGGTACAGGGATGTACTTAACATGCAACAAGTAAAAAGGAGTCTCTTGTTTCTCTGTCAGCAGTGATAAATATTGTTATTTGCAAGTTTGTAAGCTTTATCACGTTTTCCCTTTTTTTCACTCATAGGCTTTGGCTATAAATCAGACAGATGCGTGGTCTGTCCATACTATAGCTCACATACATGAAATGAAAGCGGAGGTGAAGAAAGGGTTAGAATTTATGGAGCAAACAGAAACCAACTGGAAGGTAAACATTCTTGTAGCATCTCTGAAAAAGCTCCTTCTAGGTCTTCTCTCTCTCCTTCAGCCAAGTTCTTGATTCCTCTGCATGCAGTTTCTTCCTATCTGCAGACACATTACAAGCAATGGAAAGTTTACATATTAGAAGAAACCATTATTGATACGTGATTTATATATATTTGATTTATGGTGTGCTTATAAAAGTCAAGTGACCACTGATACTTTCACAAGCTTTTTGCTTAGACTGAGATGAGCACTGAGAGTCAGTAAAGGAACCTGGCTAAATCTCTTCACAGGAACCTAAGATGATGTGTGAAATGACACAGTCAAATCCAGTGTTTTAGAAGACTCGTCAAATACCTGTTTGCTTCTGG